>NW_017731778.1:813961-815128 GCF_001890085.2 Hipposideros armiger
GAATTATTTTCTTTTAAGTTATGTCTATATGAAACATAGTGATAAGACGATTATCCACAAAAACACAAAGCAATGGCCAAAGTCCTACACTGAGACAAAGTTAATTTTTTTTTTTTTGCCTGTCTGGCTTCAAAAGACCTAATACATCAGAAATGACATATAACTTGCATATTGTTTTCCTTTGAAAGTATAAACATAGTTTAAAGATATTTGAGTTTCTCAACATAAAAACAATTCTTTCTAAATTTGCCCATTGTAAACTTTTCCATTATTAAATATTATTGGATGTTTAGCAATTTCTAGTATCAAGTGGATTTGTGTCAAAAATACAATGTCATGCTGAATTTCTTAAATATTGAAAAAGATACAAACTAATGTCCAGCCATGTATTTGCTAAAACAATACAATAAAACCTTGGATTGCAAGTAACTTGGTTTATGAGTGTTCTGCAAGACGAGCAAACATTTCTAATACATTTTAACGTGGCAAATGAGCGATGTCTTGCAATACGAGTAGCTTGTTTCCAGAATGAATTATGCTCCCAAACCAAGGTATTACTATATTTCCTAAGGAATAAAAATTACTGTAATTTTCATTTTATGACACTTGTCTACATACAAATGATCTACAAACAAGAGTAACCACATGATCCTTTATGAAACAAAAAAGCTTTCCTGGTGACTGTAGCCTATCTTTCGTCTCTGTTCACAGGATTCTTCCACCTCTGGTTCTATGCTGTTTTCCTCCCTTGTGATTGACAGTCAACCTTCTTGCCCTTAGTGGGGCTGGGTGACATTGTAGGGTCAGAAGCACAGCTAAAGCAGCACAGGTTATTGAGACAGGTACATGCTTCGTGATACTCCAGGTGAGTCTGCATAACCTTTTTTCAGTCTTTTGATGGCAACCCCAAGAGCAGAGCAAAGCTATTATCTTAGTAATGTCACAAGGGTTGACATTGTTGATGGGTAAGGGTTGGGAGCCAGTTTAAAGTTGAATAAATATACAGAGGGTGCCAAAAAATGTATACACATTTTAAGAAAGGAAAACACTGTATTAAAGTTACGCTGATGGTAACCACTCTGAGCACCTCTTGTAGCTGCAGAAGTCAAGCGTGACTTGTATTCCTTTTTTGTTGTTGGTATATATTGAGTATTACAATTTTAATAG
>NW_017731778.1:816680-818756 GCF_001890085.2 Hipposideros armiger
TATCTTTCCAATTTTTAGTGATCTCATTTATAAATAATGAGTGGTGGGAGGGGATTCCATGATCTCTAAGATCCCTTCAAATAGTCCTATTGAGTTGGTACAACAAACCCTACAAAGTCACATAGATAAAAACCTTGTTTATGCCAGTTTGAAGACTTAAATGCAAACTCTAGCTTTTAAGCTGGCTGTGCATTCTAACACTTTTCTGCATATCTCTAAGAATGGTTTCTAGAAAAGGATCTAGCAGGAAGCTGAAAATGTAGATATATTTTGATGATTTCCAGAAACGCCAACTTTAGCTCAGCATCTGCCAATAGGTTCAGGTAATCCTTAACACTGTGTAATTCCTGGCTCCACCATTCATCAGCTGTGTGATGGGCAAGTACTCCATCATTCTGACCTCAGTGTCTTTCTCTGTAAAATGGGGATAATAATAATCCTGTTTTAATACAGTTGCAGTGAGGAATAATTGAGATAATTTGTATAAAGCATGTAGAACAGACCTTAGCCCACAGTAAGTAGCAAGAAAAAAATTAGCATTATTATTGCAGAAGATCTTTTCTCCTAAGAAAGGGAAGATCATGAATTTCTCTGGTCATAGTTGGGGAGGATTCCTTCTGAGATTTGAGGAGGGCCCAGTTTCCCAAGATTTGGAAAATCATCCTTTTTATCTTCAGGAACACAAATATCCAGTGAAATTGCTTGATCGTTAAGATATATATGACTTGATACTGAACTAAATTAGTTTGCTGAAGTTACTTAATTTCAGACGGCCTGTGTCCAATATGATCAATATGAGCTAGAAGTTTTATTTAGTGTGATTAAATTAACCAGGCAATCAATATCACTAGGTCTAGGCAATTGTTTGGACTGGATTTCCTAACATTTCTAGGGGATGTATATTATTCTGCCTACCCCTCTTTAATTAAAAATATAGTAGCTTTATTTTTGCTAAATATCTTAGTGCATTTTCTGAGTACTGGAATCAGCATTTTAGAACACTGGAACCTGTTTTTCCTTTTAAACAACTCATCAACACAGTAAATAAATTAACCANTGTGGAGACTTACTATAAAAACATACAACTTTCATATTCATGTAAAGTTATTCATTTTGAAAAGAAAACCCTAAAAGATGATTTCCCTAGAGGGAGAAAAAAATGTCTTAGAATGCTTTTTAGAGTTAGTCATTCAAAAACTTAGTCTAAATATTCACCCCCAAAAATTAAAAATAAATAATAGTCTGGGTCTATAGACTACAAATGCCACAAATATGAATTCTATTCTTTGACTGTAAAATGTATTTTTGTATCTTGACAAAAATACGTTTTCTGATCAAAATACAAATGCATATATTTAGTTTGTTCTAATTTTATGTTGTTGGAGGGCTTTTTTTAAAGTTCTCTAACTCGAAAAAATATTTCAAAACTGCATCTTAAAAAACCCCAAAATGACTAAAGAGAAAACTAGTATAGAAAAAAGCTTTTGTCTGACAATTTAAATAAATCCACATGCATCTGCTCCTCACTTCAGGTCCTCACCGAGCCTTTCTCCCAATGGGCTCCTCTGACAGAAAGGGGTTGGCCTGGCTTTTCTGATGTGACCAGCCTCAATAAATGGAAATGGAATAATTATAGCTAAGTAAGCCAGCTTGGGCACTCATTAATTGTTTTGTAATATTTTGATCATGGGACCATGAGGAGCATGTATCTAGTTCTCATTAGTTCCATGTTCTATCGGGAGCATTGTAGAGGCCTAAGTCCTCATTTTTAGGGTCTCTTTTTTCTTTCTAATATACCTAAATTATAAAGACTTTTCAGTACAGTACATTTATGATTGTCCTTAACAACTGAGTAGTAATTTAGCCTATTCATTACTTTTCTGTATGTTGCCTTAATAATAGTAGTTAACATTCACTGAAGGTTTATTTGTGCCAATATCTTAAGTTCTTTAAGTATATTAGTTTATTTAGTCCTCATTTAAATAATTAATTCCACAAGTCAGGTGCTACTTATTATCTCCATTTAACAGATGTGGAAATGCAAGTACAGTGGTATGTAAGTCACACTTTGAGCCA
>NW_017731778.1:820786-827714 GCF_001890085.2 Hipposideros armiger
TATCCGGGACAAAACAAATACCCTGAATTTAGGTAAAGCTTTCTGAGCTGAAGGCAATCACAGAGATTACATCATCCACCAGAGGCCCAGAGGGATTAAGTGATTTGCTTAAGGTTATGGGGATAATAAGTAGATATTTCAGATTTTAGCCAAGGCTTTCTTGAGCTCAAATTCAGGGAAGGCCCACTCTTCTACAGCATGAATTCAGACAACGTATTATAATAATTATAATTATAATAACCACCATTTATTGAGTACATCCTCTGAGCCAAGTACTCTGCTCAGCTTTGCACATATAACTTTCTGTCCCCCACTTCATAGCTCTATGAGGTATGTCTAGTTGTTTCCATTTTATAGATTGGATGACTGAGACTCAGCATTTGTGACTTGTTCAAGGCTACGCAGCTAGCAAATGATGATAGCTGGGTTCCAGTCTCACTCCTGACTCTGCACTCTTTAAGCTAGACCAACTGCTTCACCCATGGGGATCAATATGACCACATCTTTGACTGAGTTTTCCTTTAAAATCAGTATTTTAACCCCCTGCAATGAGAGCCTTGGCTGTGTGCACCTGTACAACTTGTATCCAAATGCCAAAAAAAAAGTGATACCAGTCCCAATAATCTCAGCTCACACTCAAAGGAAGAGGGCATCATAATGGTACATTATTTGTGTAATTGTTCTTGAAAATTATCTCACTGTTTTAATAAAATCAAGTATAAACAATCTACCAAATTATTAGAACATCACCTTTAGCCTATGTAGGCCTTGGATTAGAGATCATGAACTTAAAATCAAAAAGCAAATAGTCAACTCCAAGAGGATGAAAAGGGAACATTAAGCCTGGTGCTCTGTAAATTAATACTTTGAGGTAAACTAGAAGTAGTACAGAAAATTACTATTTATTTAATATTTCTTTCTATTTGAAAGATAAACTCTCAAATGATTAGTGCTTTAACTATATTTAAAAAGTTAAAAATATACTGGAAATTGGTTGAGTGATGATGGCCCTGAGCACTTTGGGAACAATAACTACAATCATACTAGCAGTGTCATAGCAAAATATTTTAGATTTACCAGTTGCTCTGTTAAATGTTTAAGGTGTGTTAGAAGCATTAGTTCCAAGGCAAAATGAGGCGATGTTATATTTAACTGTTTGGAAATTTCTTATATTAAAAAAGATTTTAAATATTAATGCTATTTTCAACACAGGTGTGATAATACTCAATAAAGTATGGTATACTTGATATAGTGAATTTAGGAAGGTAACAGTCCACCTAGATGTTGGCCCCCTTCTGTCTCTATTAGCTACCCTGGTAGCAAAATCCTTTTTAAAATCCTTTTAAAAAATAAAGAGGCCTTTGAGCAGCTGGATGAGCAGAGTGGGGTGGGCAAGGAAAGTGCTCTTTCCTGATATACTCATGCTTTTGGCTTTGACTTCATTTAGTAACAGCAGTTCTGAGAGAACTGAGACAAATCCTTCTATGCTCCGCAAAAGCATAGGAGAAAAAAAGCTTGTCATTCACAAGCAGCTATGGACGAAACCAGCGTCAGAGTGCAGGGGTAGGGAAATTAGGGATCAAAAGAAAAAAAAAAGTTGGAGTAAAGTGCACAGTTACTGTAAAAAATATATTATTTTGATTCTAAGAAAATTAAGAGCATTTTATCTAATGAACTAGATTGCTGACCTTTTATACATTTGGTTTCCATGGAACATACAATCACCCTCGGACATAAAAGACTAGTTTGCCTTTTGTAAAAAAATTGCTTGGAGCTATATACAGGAATCTTGAGAATGCAATTCAAGGATAACATTCTGCAGCTCTTTGGGTATTGGATGATTTCCTCGGATAAGTCTACAAGGAAAGAGGAATCTGTTAAATTCACTGATTTAAGTGGGAATTTCTCCTATTTTCTCACTCCTTCCTCACCACGCTCCTTTTCCTTAAATGCCAGTACTTTCCAGTTCTCCATCCTCTACCCCTTTGGCATGAGACCGGGAAATCATGAAGAGTTTCTCCTTGTTGGTAAACTGCCTCTGCAACGGCTGAGGTGGCTGGGCCGTGGGTGGCCCTTGGCCGGGACCTTCCGGGGGGCTCTGCTCCTCCGCACCAAAGGGGGTGGCGACCTCACAGTCTTGACTTTTACTGGCTACTGCGTCCACAACCGACTCTAAGGAGGTGCCTTCCTCCTGGAGAGGGGTGTAGCCCTTATTGCCGCAGGATGGGTCATGGGACGGGGAGCTTGGCGAATCCAGCCCGGCAGGGGGCGAGTCCTCCAGCCGCTGACGGGGTGAGGGGGAGGCAGCTTTGGCCAGAAGGTTCGAGTCCTGGTCCGCGCTGCGCGAGAGGGGCTGGGGCTCGGGGGACAGCGGAGCCCGGTAGTCCGGGAGCCCGCTAGTGCTGCGGCGCCGCAAGGCCGCGTACCTGCCGGTCCTGGGCAGGCGGCCGCCCTGCCCCCTGGCGGTGAGTGCGGGCGCCGCCGCGCCGTCGTGCTCCAGTTCTCCCCGCGCCCAGCGCGCACCGTCCTGGTCACAGCGCAGGTCGGTCAAGCTCAAGTCGAGATCGCCCCGCGGGATCTCCCGAGAGCCGCGTTCCCCAGGAGGCCTCTGCCAGCTGCAGCTTGCGCCCTCCGCGTCCCCATCTCCGTTGCGGTCCCCTTGCAACGGTAGCAGCGCTAAGGCGCTCAGCGAGGAGCCCACAAGGGAGCTGGCAGTGCTCTGGCGCCCCCAGCTCTCGGGTGGGCTGCAGGGCGCCGGGCTGCCGCTGCGGCTGGCTGCGGCGGCGGCAGCCCGGCGACGGCTGGCCACGCCCGAGCGCTCGCTATAGATGCTGTACACCGCCTCTGCCAGGCCCGGCGGCTCCCGCGGGCAGCGCGGGGACGAGGCCAAGTCGGGAGGGGACGCGGTGCCGACCCCTCCCAGCGCCGCGGAGTGGGACCACGAGCCCCGGGCTAGCATCGCTGTTGCCCCGAAGGGGTCCCCGGCGCCGCCGCAGCTCCCAGGCTTCAGCTCCAGGGCCGGCGACTGCACGTAGCTGAGAAAGCCGTTGAGTGGCACGGCCCCGGGGGGCGCCGAGACGGGGACGGAGGACGAGGAGGGGGCGGCGGCCGCCAGGTCTTTGGCACGGAGGCTGTGTACGTCGATGACCGTAGAGTAGAGGTCGCGCAAGTTGATAATCTTGGTCTTCTTGTCTCGGTTCTCATGGAGCACCGCATTGGCGCAGATGAACAGGAAGATGCCGATACCCATGATGAGGGGCCCGAAGACCTTGAGCTTATCAGAGTGCAGGTAGCCAGAGAAGATGCGATAGAAGAAACCCACAGACGTGGAGGAGGACGGAAAAGGGGCGGAGGATCGCGCCGGAGGCGTGCTTCTGGGCGCGCCCACGGAACTGGAGTTGACAGCCTCCGTGGTCCCAGGGTGGCCCCTGGCCCGGTTTTTGCTGCCTCTGCTGCTATTGATCGTGGTCGGGACGCGGAGGCCACCGCCCGCGGGTGGCAGCTGCTTACCCACCTCCCTATTGGCCCCACTGGCCTTAGGCCAGTAGCCCACCACCGCCATGGCAATGCCCACCAGCAACACCAGGATCCCACAGAGGGCGATGAGCCCGGAGATAGAGCACAGCTTCAGTTTGCCTTTCACCACCACCACGTCGTTCTTGCGCCTCTTCTTGGCTTTCCGCTTGCGCTTGGGAACCTGGCTCTGGGGACGGAGGGGATCCTGCTTTCTGGCGGAAATCCTCAGCAGGCCGCCGGTGGCAATCATGACGAGCCGGTGGAGTGCTCAAGGCTAGCCCCTGGGGCGGAGGCTTGTGCAGAGGGGAGCGCCAGCTGCCCGCTCGCTGCTCCTCCACCTCCTCCTGCTGCAAAGCAGAGGAAGACAGTCAGAGGGTATAGGCTTGGCTGCAGCAACCTGCCATGTGTTGAAATTGTCCCGCTCCCTGATCCCACCACATGTGTGTCCCCAACCTCGGGGCCTTTATCCACTAACGGAAGTGCGGCATATAGAGACCAGGGGATGGGATAGATGGATTAGGGAAGGGAAGCGTTGTTGCAATCATTGATAAGAGGTGATAAAACACGTTGACAGAACGCCTTTCTCTCTCTCCCTTGCCCAATCCCCCCACACTCTGTAGGTAACATTCCAGCATGGGTCATTGCAAACCCTGCTGGCCGGCAGCCAACGAAGTTCTGACCATTTAATAGAAACTAAATGTGGGACTCAAAGTAGTGGCTGATAACTTCTACTGGCAAAAGCCATCCCTGTGCCCTACTGGAATCAGAAGATTACCAAGAGAGTTGTCACAGGAGTTTCACGTCTATATGTAAGCCAAGCTTTAGTTAAGGCGGGGCCTAAAGTCACTAAAACAGCCACAAAAGTTACCACTTTCTAAAGATAAAAGGAATTCATTTCACTGGATGAGAATAAAAGGTCATATGTATGCTGGCAGGCAGACAGCTTATTTACCTCAGATAATTAATAGAGAGTCTATTGCTGGGAGAACACCAGAGAGATAGATATGTCAATACTCTGACAATAAATATCTGCGCAAAGTTGTCTCCCACCAATTATTGTTCCTACAGCTAAAGGCAAGCAGAGCCCTCTCACAGCCTTTTCCTCATCTCTTTTCTGCAACATCTGGACAGCTTCTTGGGGTGGAATATTTAGTTTTAGGTAACTGGTTATGTAACTGAGCTCTTCTTTCTGGCTTCCTCTCCTCCCTCCGAGGAACTCCCTTCAAGTTGTCATGTGCTAGATCTCATCAGGGAATTTAAGAGATCCCCTAGAAATCTCCAAGAGAAAGAGCTCTTTCTCCTGTGGAAAAATTACAACCTAAACAAAAAAAATCCATTATTCTGCCATAATAGCTTTCTGACCCCTTATGAATGTGCCAACACTCTTTGAATCCCACAATTCAAATGAGTAGGCAATTAACTAGGTACAGCAGTCTACATAACAATGATGATTTGTAGAATGACTTCTCCCCAAATGAGAGAACTGTTTTCTTCATCTTTATCTCATGAGGTTATTTTTAGGAGGGAAGGGTGGCAACAATCAATGGACTATCCTATAGGAAGTTTAGTTGTTTATAATAAAGTCGTGGTTAGATAAATGCGCATATGTGTCTTTGTGGATATCTGTTAGCTTCTAAAAACTTCAATCCTTCTGGATCCCCAGAGTAAAACGTTTTCTGTCCACTGGTTGTGTCCCCGCCTATAATAGAGATGATAAAATGGCTTTGTATGAATTTAAAGGATTATATATCACTCACAAGCCTTCTGGCATTTTATCCTTTATAAAATAATTCATGGTTTAGAATAAATTGCCCTTTGTGGGGAAATGTGGGATGACTTAGGTAGAATTTTGCTTTTAATTGGTGCCCGGGTGAAGAACTTTGGCCCTTGAGTCCCTCTATTATAGCAATATAGGCAGGATCTTTTCTCCACCAGTGGAAAAGCAAATGGTAATCAGCACTTTACAATATTTGCAAATCAATTATCTCCTTAGAATTGAGTCAGTTTTCAGTAAGGAGAAATACTAGGTAGGTTATTAGAAAGGGGTCAGTAGATAGAATACATCTATAACCCTTTATAATTTTGTTTTAAGAAGCTGCACCAGTAAGTACAAATTGTAAACAAACAAAAACAGCAACAACAACAACAAAAAAACCAGTAAGAATAGCTTATTGGCCACCAATAACCCCCCAAAATAAGCACATTATGTAGTTTTAACATACAGACAGCTATTTTAAGTCATCCCTAGACTCTAGTATCTTATCTGGAGATCTGTGGTTATTTAAAAAAGGATTTAGGAGCCAGACGTTTTAGAAACAAACCCAGACTCAGTTGGCAGGGCGGCTCTCCCAGAGGAGAGAAGGGCTAACATTTTTTGGGGGGTTGATAAGGTGCACCAGGATGCTGGGTGTCTAGGGGAGGAAGGTCCTCTCATGTGTTTCTCCTCAGAAAGCAGCTTTGGCTCTGGGTAGAATGTAAGGAGGAGTGGAATGGATTTCAACCATCGTTTACAGAAGATCTTTAAAATTAGTTTAATAGCTAGTAATTAACTCCCGAGTTTATTATTCTTTCAGCTCTGTTGAAGGCTGAACTCCTTTCTAATGTATCACCATCTGACGTGAAATACTGACAAGGGTCAGATGCCATAGAAGATCCACCTTTGAGGCTTTTCTTCATACATGATGAAGGAAAACAAACTTAGCAGTCGAGGTTGGCTACCCTTGCAATTTGCTGCCTGGTACTGGTCTTTCCGTGGTTAAGGAATGGAGGATGGGGGAATGTCTAAAAATACAACTGCTTCCAAGAGAGACACTCAAGTTCTCCGCTCATGATGGATTAAGCCCCACTCAGTGGCGGAGGCTCGAAGCCCACAGGATGAGAGCGCTCTGCCTGCCCAGGACCCAACCAAGGTCCTCGACCCCAGCTCCCTCATTGGCAGGGCAGCGAGCCCCTTGCCCTCCCGCCCCCCTTTTTGGTCTGCTTATTTATGTTGGAGTCACATGAGTGCAGCAGCTGGGAGTCCGCCTCTGGAAAGAAGACAGGCAGGACGGGAGTGAGGGCAATCGGAACTCGCTTTTTCTGGGCGCATCTCAGGTAGCCCGCCCAGGAAAACGACTCTCCCCTCACACCCGCCCGGGGGACCAGGGATCGGGATAGGAGGGGTGGGGAGGGGCAACTCCGGGGCTGAGGACAGACATAATTGCTCAAAATGGCAGCACTAGAAGCAAACAATATCGCTCACTTACCCGGGAAGACTGGGGCAGCCCGGGGCCGGCGATCGGGCTCTCGGGAGACACAAAGGAACCATGGAGAAACTTTTTCAGCCCAAGCCCGCCGCGGAGCGCAGGAACAGCGCCTCCGGGCCCTGCATCGCGCTGCTCAGCAGCCCCGCGGGGGCGAGCGCCCGCCCCGG
>NW_017731778.1:828928-830995 GCF_001890085.2 Hipposideros armiger
TTTTTTTTCTTTGCCAAGGAAATGATGTTTTTCCCATTTACAGAGATAAATATGTTATGATCAAGACTGAGAATCCACACCCAAGGGAGAAGAATTAGAAAAGATGGTAGTGTTCAGCACGCGCTTTAAGAGCTTACATATTCAGGGTGTATATTTAAAAGCTTACTTTAGAAGTGCTACAACTCAGAGAATATCTGCAGTTTTCGTTTTTCAGCAGTAGAGGAATTTCTCTAGTCATCTGCTAAAACTGAGGGCACAGGTTAGGGGTGCCGGTCTGGCAGGGCAAACAAACAGTCATGCTTCTTAACCAGGATGGAAGTTACAAGGCTCTAGGACTCCATCAATGGAACTAGCTCTCTGATTTTCTGTGCCCATCTGTACTGGCACATAGAGACATCAAAAGGTCACCCAGTCTCTCTGTCTCTGAGCAAGATACGTTCTAAACCATGTCAAATGATCATTTCTGTGCCCTTTTCCTGCGTGATGATCCACCGCACCAAGTGAGGAAGAGACTGAAAATGTCCTATTTATTTAAAGAATGTAGAAAGTCAAACTAGATAATTTGATTCCCCCTTTGCTTTTGCAGCCATAAAAATCTCAAGGGCATATTGCATAACCTCTTGGACACAATACATATTAATGCACTATTTAAATGATGCATAATGTTGAATAGTTGGTATTGAATGATGTGATTTGAAGATAGTTCTAGATGGCTTTTAAAGATTCTTTCCTGTCTTTCAAGCCCTTGTATTCTCACTTAAAACTGTGGAAACTGGGGATAGGTCATTTATGTAATGTTTATTAGACTCCTTTTTCTACTTCTCTTGTATAACAAGAAACATTGGTTTATACAAAACATAGTAAAATTACAATGTCCCNGGGACCGCGGCGTCTCCCCCGGGACGCAGGCAGCTGGGGCGCATCGGAGATTAGACTCGGCTCCGGGCTATTCCTTGGCCAGCCCCTCCTGCTTCTACCCTGTGCGGTAATTAGCAAGCATTAAAAGGAAAACTGTAACTATCCGGGAATCAGGGTTAGAATCAACGAGGGGAGGTGTGGGTAGGGAGACTGTCCAAACTCTCTACGTCATTTTTAAAAAGCAAGAGGGAGAGCGAGATCCTGTTTCCTAGCTCATCCCTAGCCTCTCGACTGTAAAGTAAAAATGACAGGGAAAAGAAGAATTTCAAAGTGGAATTTCCCCACGGAGTATCGAGAAAGTAGGAAAGATTTCAATTACCTATTGAAACGAGGCAGCCAGGATTCTGGAAGAACGCAACAAAAGAGCAGATGAAGCAAGCGCTGTCTGAACTTTGGGATCCAGACAGAAATATTCTGGTGTGTTTGTGTGTGTGTGGAGGGTCTGTTGTACATTCTGAGTTTTGTTTAAGGGTCCACAGAATCCACACAGGGGGGCTTTGTTGCCCACAGTTCCAGTTCCAAGGTACTTCCTCCAGGTACAGAGCATTCCTTTGTGTTTAAAGCTAGAGAATATATTTTTCAGAAAGAACAATAAAGACACAACCATTTACAGGTTGAAAGAGATAAATGTGGACAATGACATATGAGGTGTGAATGGAGATGGTGGGAAGACAAGATGAGATGGAGAAATGTTGCCTAAAAGGAATCCCCTGCATCTATCTGCCTGTTTGAAAGGTGGGCTCTGTCACCATTTCCAAGACAGTAAAGAACCTGGATGGTGATCAGGGTGTTCAGGACCCACCTCCTTCCACCTGTCTTCCTGCTCAGATGCAGGAGGCTAGAAAACAAGCCACAACAAAGGGGAAGTTTTAAATCTCACATTGGATTGTTTCCTTTTAGAGAAATCACTGCAAAGGAGAAATAACTGGGCCTAGCTGTCATTTTTAAAGGTTTTGTTGGCTCCCAGCTTCTAGATTTCTTGAATCCCAATAATAACCTGGTGTATTGCACAAAGAGTGGATCAAGAGAGAATCTCATCACACAGCTGGCAACTCCTATCCTTTGTGGGTCTCTGGTTGCTGAGCTGTATAAATGAGAATAATATTGCAGAACTTCATTAGGATTTGAGGTGGATTAAGCCATTACTAG
>NW_017731778.1:837034-842144 GCF_001890085.2 Hipposideros armiger
ACCATATATTTGACCCCCTTTACCTTCTTCTACCACCCTCACCTCCTTTACTCTCTGGTAACCACTAAACTGTTGTCTGTGTCTAAGTTTTTGTTTCTTTGTTTGTTTGTCTTGTTCCTTTGTTGCTTTTAGTTTTATATCCCACAGATGAGTGAAGTCATATGGTTCTCTCTCTCAGAGCTCTTGGAACATTTTGAAATACTGAACTTAAACTAAATTTATATATGAATTTGAATTGAATCATAAATATCTAACATTAGAATCTTATATAGAAATATAGTAAATATCAAATATTTAAGGAATACTTATGGAAGAAAACCTTAAAACTATGAACCTTTGTCTGGTAACATTTTTTTCCCCTACAAGTTAGAAAAGAATAAGCTTATTCATTTGAGCCGTGGGACACCTTGACCTAGTTATGAAACACCAATATTCTTCAACAATATAATTTTTTAAAACATGGTCTTAGCTGTTATGATGGTTAGGTAACTAAGAATTTCTGTCTTCTACCATAAGTTTTGCTTTTGCCACTTAACATACTGACCTTCAGGATCACGCTGCAAATACCTACCTGCTTTCATATTTTCTCTGTTCTGGCCTTTCAGCAACACTACTTTTCAGGTTTCTCAAGCTTGTTAACTACCTTGTTTTTCTGGACAATACCTCAGAAGTATTAGTTGGCACTTTCTCACAGTTGAATTGCATTTGTTTTCTTAGTGCATTTATTTTCTTTATCGAAGCAAATGCTTTGCTATCATATACCTCCTCATTTTGTCTCACCAGTAGTTAGGGTACTGTTTACTCCCTTCTCCTGATCATTAGTGAACATGCAGAAGGTTCAGGATCACCAGGGGAATTTCTCTTCCAGTTATTTGTATTCAAGACTTCACTATCCTCAGAGGGACAAGTACCTAGAGGCCTGTATTGTTTTAAGATAGAGAAAGGGTTCAACCGACTTTAAGTCCATTTTTGAAAAAAACATGTCATAAACTATTTCTCTGCATAAATCAGGTAATAAGCTCATGTTTAATTCAAATACCTCTCTTTATTTCTATTGAGCATTGTATCAAAAGTGCTCATTCCACAGATTATCTAACACTTTTCATCACAGTATCTCTGTATGAGGTTGATGACAGACTGGTTGCTTGCAAAATTCTCCTGGAGACTTTCCAGGGGATCCTTCCTTCACCCACACTCTCTGTAAGAGGTTTGTGCCAAGGGTCAGCAGCCGTGTGCCTCTGGAGGGAAGCTCTTCTTCCTTCGCCAGAGTCCCTCCCTCACTATACAGTTTCTCTGGCCATTCCTTTCCTTCTAATCAGGCCCCAGGGGTGTCACTTGCCTTCTCCTCTTAGAAGTCACCAGCACCATCCACTCTCTTCCTTGGTGTTTTTCTCTCTCCAAATTCATTCTCACAGTGGGATGTTTCTTCCTGCACACCACCTTTCTCATACCCTTCAAGCAAATGCACCAACATCTTTTAGTTTTGCTGTCATTCACATGGGCCAATAGCCAGAATAATATATATATACTACGCCTGAGCAATTTACAGGGCTTACAGGATCATACAGACTGATGAGATAATAAATGGAAGTCTCATTGGATTTATTGCAGGTTATTTTATTTTTGAGGGTGTGGCTCACCCATCTTCCCCTCCTGTCCTACAATTAGCAATGACTGCACAGATCCATTCTTTGTTGTAACCCCTCTTCCAAGCACTGTGGGCCTAAAGAGTCAGGCAGAACCTTAGGTACATACTAGTCTCTCAAAGGTGGGTCATTTGCATCTCAGAGAACTTCCAATTTGGGACGATGGCCCTTGCCTCTACCTGGAGCACTAATTCCTCCATTTCTCATGCTCACCCACTAAATATTGTCACTGCTCTTCCACCCTATCAGCTATTTTAAGATTTTAAGCAAATTGTCCCCTCATTCAACTAAAAACTAAGCTCAATGAAAGCAGCTACTTCATCTTGTTCACTGCGGCATCCTGAACCCCAAAGAAAGTGACTGGCAAGATCTATCACACATCTTCCATGTTCAATACAGTGAATGGATTAGTGGGCAAAAGGGAAATATACAAAAGTGAATTAGAAATATTAGACAGCATCCCAGTAACCAAAGAGCTGATATAAGTAGAAGAATTGAAAGTTGGTTTCTAACACTTGAATAAATGCAGGAACACACCGTTTTTCTGGATGTAAAGACTCTAGATTGTAAAGATGCCCATTATTCCCTTAGCATAATGCAATTTCAGTAAAAATATGACTGGGTGTTCTTTTTAACATATCAACATTATTCTAGGGATCTACTCGAGACATGAAAATATGGTTTCACATAAATCTTGTGCACGAATGTTCATAGCAGCATTATTCATAATAGCTAAAAAGTGGAAACAACTCAAATGCCCATCAATTTGTGAACTGATAACCAAAATGTGGTATAACANAACTGTTTGTTTCAAATACTGAACCCAGAGGTGTATAACATTTGTGGCCAAATATATGTTTCTTACCTAGGGCAGCAGCATACTTATTTTTTTTACCTCAAGTAGAAGAGGAAAGTTAAAACTTGGTCACATTTGCAAGTTTCTGCATCTGTCTAGGAATCGGGTTTGGTGGGTTTGAGGCCTGAATGTGGCTTTCTAAAAGATCAAATTTATTCTACACTTGGATTACTCTTTGGGTTCAGACCATTTATAATCAAGTGACTTGGCCCCTTCTAGCCATGTGATATTGAGCAAGTTACTTAAGTGTCTGCATATAGTTGTACTGTTTATAAAGGATGATTTATAATTCTTCTCTTTCAAGGTAGTTGTGAGGAAGAAATGAGATCAGTGGCAGCTGCTGGAGTAGCTGTGGGGAAGAGGCACTCTGGTCCCTTATCATCTGCACCATCCCCAAAAGTATCCCTAAATGGACATATAGAAGTAAAGACTATTTACTGTGTGAATGTTCCCCATCCCCCTAGATCACTATCCCTAAGCCTGTTCTGTACAGAAAGTCTGTAGGTGTTGCTTGGGGTATAGGCATTGAAGCCTATACAACATTATTCAGATGTCAGTGGTTGTAATGATGATGGTGAATATAGAGTGTTGGGCACTGTGTCCTAGAGATGCAATGGAGGGCGAAAGCTACCTATGAAGTTTGGGTAACATCCAAAAGACGAGGAAATATTCCCCAAATTACTTTGTAGTTTTGAATGAGTCACAGCCAGGCGGCAGTGGCTTCCCTGTCTCCACTCCCTCACCTCCTTACTTTCTGAGCTTAGATTCTCTTAGAGTGATTGCGGTGGGAAGTAGGTTTGATCTCCTCAATCTCATGCCATTGCAACCATCACGTGAGTAACACAATTTGCTCCACTATTTAGGAATTCAGGCGGGAGCTGGGGGGCAGCTCTTATAACATAGTGTTTTGGAATCCCTACAGATGTGTCATTGAACATGTACCTATAAAACCTTAGGGTTTGGGGCTCAAAACTGTTAGGAGCCAAAGGACCACAGTGAGGAAATTAAATTTCATTTTTGAAGGGGGTGTCACCCAATTATTTTTTTTTATTACACACACCTTTCAGATGACCCCATAGTAACATCTGTAATACATTTATATTATTTGAGGGTATAAATAGTCAGCAAAAGAGAAAANAGTGTAGTGGGTTCTGAAACCAGTCTGTATCCTCCACTAACTACTGAATTTAAGTGACTTAATCTTGCCTGCCTCAGTTTCCCTATCTGTAGTGGGGGTAATGACACTAATATGTACCTCAAAGCATTGTGGTGAGTAAATGACTTTGGTTGATGTAAACTGATGCTCAGCACTTGGTATACACTCATTAATTTTAGCTATCATCCTTAATAGTCCTAACATCTTCCCCCTGCTTGCCACCCTCGCTCTCCCATTCTGTTCATACTAACCAGAATCTATGTAGAACCATATCTGCACTTACTCTATGATATGGGGTGACAGGGTCAGCTGTTGTGACTGAACTATGCCTATCCACATGGCGTAAGTCCAGTGCCATTCAAGAAAGCCTGCTCTCCAGGAGAGTGAAAACACTTTTTCCATTGCTACTTTGCTCATTTTTCAATTAGCCATGGCCCTTTAATTTCAGTTTGCTGGAAAACCCAGATTTCAAACTCATGTCACTCTCCAGTCAAATTACAGGGTTCCAAAGTATCCAGAGGACATTCTTCAGACTGGAAATTTGAGGATTTCATTGAAAGGACTCTTAAAAATTTTTATGGTAGCTCTGCAACAGAAGCAGGAAACAATTATTCCAAGGTTGAAAATGAGACACAAAATATTTCACTCCTCTTTCCTTGTTTCTTCTTTGTACCCCTGCCAATAAAAAACAACATAAATAAAGCAGGACTAAAGAAAATAAAAAACTAAGTACTATATGTAACAAGTAAAATATTGCATGGGACATACACTGAAAAGCAATTTTTTGTTTATCTGAATTTCAGATTTAACTGGGCATCCTGTCTTTTTTCTGCATCATCGCCACAATGTACCTTGGTAGCCTCACAATTTTTCACAGCACACATAAAGGGTAAAAGAGCCTGATAAAACAGAAAATAGGAAATACAACAGTGGATTGAAGCCTCATTAGATTTCTTTTCGAAAAGAATAGGCAGGAAAAGAAAACATTGAGCAGAGTTTGGATGTAACAATAGAACTTAGAAGCCCAAGGGTGGCATTTCCACAGCTGGGCCACACTTGGCTTTGGGATTTCTTACAGAGGGTTATGATTTGTATTTCCAGCCCTTCCCCATGGAACACTGCCATACCAGAAGGGTGGGTGCTTGCTCTGCCTTCATTCTCCAGGGTCCCACAAATGAACCTCTGAAAAATAAACCTCAGCATCAGTTTTAAGAACTTCTGTTAGGAAACTAAGGGTAAACTCATGCTAGTGTCTAGTCAAGATCAAGTCTGTTTCTTGTGTTTCTGAAAGGTCTCAAAGCATTCAAGCCCAAATGCTTCCACTACAGGGGAAAGGAAATGATGCAAAGTCTGAAGAGCCTTCCTTAGAACACATCAGAGAGGGGCTTCTACCTCCATTCTGATAAATGTCATGTGGCAAAAACAGCCTTCACCTCTGCCTTTGCCCCATTC
>NW_017731778.1:850816-892025 GCF_001890085.2 Hipposideros armiger
AGGTAGCAGGATGGCTCAGCTAAAAAAAAAAAAATAGTATTGATGGGACACCAATTATTTCCTTTGAAAAAGTCACAGAAGGAAAATTTCTGGATTAAAAGCACAAATGAATAAAAGTAGTCATTGAATAAAATAAGAACCCATGAGTTCATATTCATAATAAACAAACAAACCTGGATCAAATCTTCACACCTTAAATAAGAAGTAACCCCAAATATCTGAGTTTAAAGTAAAATGTAAAATTATAAAATCTTTAGAAAAAAACATAGAAAAATATCTGTGGTACAAATTTGGGCTTGGTGTAGAGTTCTTACACATTCACTATCCACACAAGAAAAAAATATCAATAAATTGGACCTCATCAAAATTAAAAAGTTATGTTCTGTGAAAGATTGACCCTTAAGAGAATGAAAAGATAAGCTAAAGGCTAGGAGAAAATACTTGTAAACCACATATTTGACAAAGGATTCATACCTGGAAAATACAAAGAACTCTTAAAACTCAACAGTAAAACAAACAAACAAACATTTCAATTAGAAAATGGGCTATAGCCAATAACAGACATTTCACCAAACAGGATGTGCAGATGACAAATACACCCACAAAAAAGATGTTCAAAATTACTAGCCATTAGGAAAACACAAATTAGGACCATGATGAGCTATAATTTCTACTAAAACAGTTGAAATTAAAAAAAAACAATAGTGACACTATCAAATGCTTACAATGATAAGGAGAAACCAGATCTCTCATACCTTGCTACTGGGAATGTAAAATCATATAGACACTCTTAAAATAATTTAGTGGCTTTTAAATAATTAACATACTCTTAACATATGACCCAGAGTTCACACATCTCAATATTTATCCCAGAGAAATGAAAACTTATACCCGCACAAAATCCTGTACATGATTGTTTATAGCAGCTTTATATGTAATAGTAAAAAATTAGAAACAACCAAACTGTGCCTCATTAAGTGAATGGTTAAACTGCTACATTTTTATCACGGAATACTGCAGGCATACATCAGAGACAATGCAGGTCCAGTTCCAGACCACCATAATAAAGTATCACAATAAAACGAGTTGTAATCTTTTTGCTGGTGGAGAGTCTTGACTCCTATTTGTAAAAAACGCAACATCTATGAAGCACAAATAAAGCAAAGTGCAATAAAATGAAGTGTGTCTGTACTCAACAATAAAAAGGAACAAACTATTAATATTCATAGACACATCTTGGATGAGTCTCAAGGGCATTATGCTGAGTGAAAAACAAGCCAATGTCAAGAGGTTCATATTGTATAATTTCATTTATATAACACTCTCTAAATGCCAAAATTATAGAGACGGAGAACAGATAAGTGGTTATTAGGGTTAAGGATGGTGGTGAGGGATCAGGATAGTGGGGAGGGAGGGAACTGTGTGTAACTATAAAGTGGTAGAACAAGGGAGATATTTGTGGTGATAGAATAGTTTTGCAACTTGATTGCAGTGGTGGTTACAGATATCTATATATATGATAAAATGGAATAGAACTCTATACACACATTGTACCAATGTCATTTTCCTGGTTTGGATATTGTAATATAGTTATGTAAGATACAACCCCTAAGAAATACTGAGTGAAAGGTCTGTGGAATATCTCAGTACTATCATTGCAATTTCCTGTGACTATAATTAATTAAAAATAAAAAGGTTAAAAATTGGTAAAGAAAACAAAGGTTTGCAGATATAAATGTCTTATAAAATTATAATAATTAGGATAAATTATTAAAATTTTAATTACAAGAGTATAAATAATTTAAAATTATATATGAAAAAGATTTTAATATATGTCAAAGGTGATAATTTTTGTCAACAGTTTGAGATTTTTAAATAAATCTTACTAGGTTAGCTATTCAGTTAAACAAAAAAAAGTTAGGCCCCTGCTTTTCACTATACTCCAGAACAAATTCCAGATGGATTAAACATTTAAAAGTTAAAAAATGGGACCATTAAAAATTTCAAGAAAATGCGAGTGAATATATATTGGATCACAGTATAGATAGTGAGACGCTTTCTAATCAGGAATCAAAGACCAAAGTCATAACAGAAAAAATTGATAGCTTTCACTAAATAATTTTTTAAAAAACATTTTAGTTAATGAATATCAAAAAGAATTGAAAAAATAAAACTGAGGAAAAGAATTTCAATATAGGCAACAAAGAGTTGAAATCCTTAATATAGAAAAATGTTTCCAACAGCAAAAAAAAGTTCTTAATTAGAAATAATGTATAGAGGGAAAAACATGCAATTAATAAAATAAATTCAAATATCAAATAGACAGGAAAATGATTAATTTCACTAAAAATGAAAGAATAGCAAATGTAAAAACCCAAATTGTACTTTGATACAATTATTCACCTATCAAAAAAAAGCCCAAATTTTTCAAAAAGGTGATATTCACTGTTATTCAGAAATTATGAAGACGTATTTGCATGTAGTGTGATATAAGTTTTAAAATCTGTGTACTCTTTGAGCAATTCCACTTTTAGGGATTTAACTTTCTATAAATGATAATAATGACAAAAAGCAATAATAACAACAATAATAGCTAATACATATAGCACTTATTACATGCCAGGCAGTTTTCTAAGCACTACGCATGTACGAGGTCTGACAAGTTCGCAAACTTGTTATAATAGTGTTGCTAACCTTTTTTTTTTATATCAGAGGCATTATTCATTATGAATTTGTACCGACTGGACAAAACAATTAACCAAGTGTACTATTTGGAAGTGCTGAAAAGGCTGCGTGAAGAAGTTAGACTACCTGAACTTTTTGCCAACAATTCGCGGCTTTTGCATCACGACAATGCACCAGCTCACATGGCATTGTCACATGGTATTTTAGCCAATAAACAAATAACTATTGGAACACCCTCCCTACTCACCTGATCTTGNCCTCAACCTTGCTTCTTGGCCCACAAAGCTTGAGATATTTACTCTCTGGTTCTTTACAGAAAACATTTACAGACCCCTGGGCTAGTGGCTGCTGCTGATCTGGAAACAACTTTGAGAACCACTGCTCAAAACTGTTTTCATAAAATACCCCTTCTGCTCCCTGGCCCAGCTGGCTCTGACCCAGGACATCAAGGGTAATATGACGACAGCTCTGATGGCCATTCCAGAAAAAGAGTTCCAAAATTGCTTTGAAGGGTGGACTAGGTGCTGGCCTCAGTGCATAGCATCTCAAGGGGACGTTTGCTTGAACAAGACCAGCTCAATTGACTGAACGCACCTGGGAGGATTGGGTGGGAGACGAGAAATAAAGAGACAGAGACAAAAAACTCAAGGGGAGTCCTTTGAAGGTGACCATAGTGATATTCAGCCTTTTTCTAGGATGAGTTCGTGAACTTAATTGGCATGCCTTGATCTGCTTTCTCAACCTCTAGAGTAGAAGACAGCAAAGGGGAAGTTTAACAACAACTCTGAAGCAGCCAAACAGAAGTATCTGTCACACACTTCTATCGAGTTCCAAAACCATTTATATTTGAACTTTAAATACATATGTACACATTAAAAAAAAATTCTAACCTGCTTTTTCACTTACCATATCATGAACAGTTCATATCAAAATTGTAATGTGATATTCCACAGCAGTGGTCAGCAAACTATGGCCTGCAGGGTAATAGCCATCCTCCTCCCTGTTTTTGCACAGACACACTCATTCATTCACATACTGTCCACAGCTCCTTTTGTGCTACAACAGAGGCTTTGAGTGCTCTGACAGAGACCATGGCTGGCAAGGCGTCAAGCAGTTACTCTCTGGCCTCGACAGAAAAGTTTGCCATCCCTAACTTGACAGCAACATTTTTAATGGATGCTGATTTTCCACACAATGGATGAATGGATGGATAGCTCCTAAATTATATAACAATTCTCTAGTTTTCAATTTTGAAGTTGTTTTAGTTTTCACCATTATAAAGAAAATTATGAACATTCATGTACATAATTTTTTGCATATACCTTTAATTATTTTCAAAGGAAGAGAAGGAGTATATTTTAGTAGTAGTTCACAGCATGTTCTCTGGAGCTTAACTGCTATGTTTAATCCTGGTTTTACCAATAATTAGCTATGTGACCTTGAGTAAATGATTTAACCTCTAGGTACCTCAGTTTTCTCATCTGCAAAACCTACCTCAGGACTATTGGGAGAGGATTAGATGAGTTAAGATGAAGGTAAGACAATTAAGTTCACGAACTCATCCTCGAAAAAGTGCTACATACCTCATTGTTGAATATCACTATGGTCACCTTCAAAGGACTCCCCTTGGGAAGCTATGCACCGATGCCAGTGCCTAGTCCACCCTTCAAAGCAATTTTGGAACTCTTTTACTGGAATGGCCACCAGAGCTGTCGTCGTATTACCCTTGATGTCCTGAATGTTATCAAAATGTCTTCCTTTCAATATTTCCTTTATCTTTGGGTAGAGAAAGAAGTCATTGGGGGCAAGATCAGGTAAGTAGGAAGGGTGTTCCAATAGTTATTTGTTTATTGGCTAAAAGTCCCTCACAGACAATGCCATGTGAGCTGGTGCATTGTTGTGATGCAAAAGCCACGAATTGTTGGCAAAAAGTTCAGGTAGTCTAACTTTTTCACACAGCCTTTTCAGCACTTCCAAATAGTACACTTGGTTAACTGTTTTGTCCAGTCGGTACAAATTCATAATGAATAATGCCTCTGATGTGAAAAAAAGGTTAACAACATCGTTGCAACAAGTTCACGAACTTAATTGTCAGACCTTGTATTTTTATGGTCCTCTTGGTTCCATAGAGTTCTTTAGAAGCCTTTCTTTCCACCATTAATGCTCTTTCCTGTTGTTTCCTTCTATGTTTCAGTGAGAGTTAAAACAAGTAGTCCCCTATGACTTTGATTTTTAAAATAGATGCATAGATGAATATTTGCCTTAGGGTACATTTCCTAAAGCCTCCTCCACCTCCTCTGTTTCTCTTTTAAAAATGACTTCCATCAATCCACTTGCATGACTACTGGATGTATGTGTCTTTCCTTTATATTTTTCACATGGAAGTTTAGGCTTGAGTAAGATTCCTGAGAAGGAACAGGATTCTGAGCTCCCTCAGAGGATAGAATACACTGAGTTCCTTACTTGTCTTAGGTGAAAATTTAAAAGTAGAACACAGGACTCTCCTCTAACATCCTGGTTTTACCCCATAATTCTAAAACAGGAAAGTTAAAATCCCACCTCTTACCCACATTGGTCTGGCTCTTTATGACTTCCTAGGTGTCATCCAGCTAATTTGACCAATTAACTGACATTAATAGGAAACATCTGGAACCACTGCTTCTAGATATTTACTATGGACCTTCTGGGGACAATATCCCTCCCCTTTCTCCTTTAAGGGAAGGACTCAACTCATCTGAATTTCAGATGGTGGGTATAGGTGGGATCATGTTACTGAGAAACCTATTTTAAAAGTTTGCAGATGCATCCTGACCAATGGTTCTAAAGATCTATCTGAATTTTTAGCAAAAAATTTAGTATGCCTAAACGGTGCCAAATGACAGTGAAGCAGTCTGCTTAGCCACAGGAGAGATACTGCATGAACAATGGGTTCTCTGTACTCTTTATGTCAGTGTAAACATCATCTCGTCAGTTTGTTAAGACAGTAACAATATCTGATAATAATTCTCAGCATTTGTTAACTGCAAAGATCTTCAGAAAGCTAAGTTTATTTTCAGGATAACCCTGTCAGTGGGGTTTGATTTATTATTTTCATTGTACACATGGAAAAATTGAGGCAGCATTTTAGAGACAAAAAATTAGTCAGAGTGAGAATTAACCCAACGGGCAGTCTCTCTATGTCTTCCCTCTGAGTTTGCCACAAAAATATTATTTATGAATTGTGTGAAATGATTATAACATTGAGACCACCAATTCAATCAAGAAATAGTACCTATATTATAGCCCCATTTATTTTTCACTGGCCAGAGGTAGCTCTGAAAAGGTGAAAAGTCACAACTTTCATTTCCAATCTCTAGGACTACCCACAGAGAACAAAATGTCTGAGAGTTTATCCTTCTGGCATTGGTAGAAGTGCTTTCTCCTCATTGACACTGTGCCTCTTCCCAGAGGAGATCCTGCTTCTCTGCTTAGAAATTTAGGAGCTGACATGGGTGTGACATGTTTCTTAAATGAGTACTTAAGACCCAAAAAGTTATTTTTAAGTAAATATACACAACTAAATTCATTAAAATAATAGCAGGGGAAAGTAAGGTTGAAGACTAGGATAGAGAAATGGTCATTCATAGTAATAACAGGGTAGACAGGGCCAATTCTGGCCCTTCAACATTTACTTCAAACGAGCAGTTCTAAAATATTAGGGTGCATCAGAACTACCTGGAGGGCTTACTGAACACAAGATACTGGCCCCACCTCCAGATTTTCTAATTCAGTAGGTCTGGAGTGGAACCTACACAATTTGCATTTCTGAAGTTTCCAGGTCTGCCTGGAGGGTCACAACTGTGTTGCCACTTGATTTTGTAAAGCCTGTAAACTAATAATGTTTCTTACAGATGAACCCTTGCAATTGATTCCATGATTGGAAACACTAACTTTGAGCCCCAGTTAAATGAAATTCTGTTCCTAGCAAAAAGAATTATATTCTTCTCATTAGTATATCTGTATTACAGAAAATTATACTATTATAGTTTGAATTTCATCAATGCAGCTGTGGAATTTTGATTTCCCCCTAGTTGTATAAGTGCCCACATAATATCCTCAACCTTGCTTCTTGGCCCACAAAGCTTGAGATATTTACTCTCTGGTTCTTTACAGAAAACATTTACAGACCCCTGGGCTAGTGGCTGCTGCTGATCTGGAAACAACTTTGAGAACCACTGCTCAAAACTGTTTTCATAAAATACCCCTTCTGCTCCCTGGCCCAGCTGGCTCTGACCTATTGTGCAATGTTGAGACACATATTCCTCACTGGTTAATGTTTCACTCCAGGAGGGAAATCTGTGGAGTTGAACGGAATGTAAAAAACACCTTAGCATTTCTTTAGAAGTGTAGAAAAGGGGATTAAAAAAAAGATGGTGCTTAGTCCTTAGCAAAATTTTAAGAGAGGTGAAATTCATTTTGGATGTTGTCCCACCTCTCTTTATGAACTTTTGTTTCCCTGCTGTCCCAAGTGTTCAGCACTCTGGGGATTCTCTGACTGTTCAATGTCCCCAACTTCTGCTCTCCACACAGATCTTCCCCAGCACACCTACAGCTCTACAATCACTTCCCAAGCTAAGTAAACTGAAGAGTAAATCTTTAGAATTTAAAATCTGTGATTCATTTCAAATATTTATGGTGAATATGTTGCTTCCTTTATCGTTTAATATTGAATTGCATGTTACAATATTTGGAAATTATTGCACTGAAAAATGTCACTTTTTAAAACTTTTTTTTGGCCCCTATTCTCCAATTCTACTGTCAAGAGCAGATTCTTGATATTAAAAACTGATGAAGGTGAAGTTTTCTATTGCAGCTTGTCTTAAAGAAGGAGTACCATCTGACTTCTGCCTACTAACGAAAATTGAAATTTCCTCTGAGGAAAACTCTGTCATCCTGACTCTCCCAACAATGGATGAGTCACTTCAGGTCTTCTTCCTGCTTCTTCCCTGGGCTCAGACTGCAGAAAACCCTGAGGAAAGCAGAGCCATCTAACAACAGGCTAAAGATTGCTTTTGCTATCATGTTTACCATTTCCCATGGCAGAAAATTGCTTATCATTGTTTTCTTTTTCCTTTTTAAATTTGGACCCACAATTTGGAAGCTCCTGGCTATTATGAAAGTTGGAAGGGAGAGCAGTACAGTGCTGTGATCGAGTTCTAGGGCCGGCCGAGTGGCGCATTGGTTAAGAGCTGGCTTGGGACGCCAGAGGGCCGCTATTTGGATCCCACATATAAGGGCCAGTGACACTGCCCTCTACAGCTAAGATGCTGAACAACAGCTGAACCTGGAGCTGGGCTGCCGTGAGTCTCTAGCGACGGCGTAGGCTGCAGCCCCTGTGGCAGTGGGTTGCCATGGGCTACCGTGTGTAGCCAGCAGCCAGCGTGAGAGGCCAGCAGCCGCAGTGAGCGGCCATCCAGAAGCCGGCAACTGATCTGCCTCACCTGGGAAGAGCGCAATGATGCCAACTTGGGCCAGTGAAGCAGCGTCTTCTACAACTAGACTGAAGAACAAAAGGATAGCAACTTGTCTGTTCCCCTTCCCCACAATTCCCCAGCGCTGTTCCCATCCCCCAATTCCCCAATAAAAATCTTTAAAAAAAAAAAGAGTTCTAGTCAGCACACCTAAATCTGAGTTCTTACTTTACTCTTACACAGTGTGAGCTCTGGCACAATATATGGCCTCTCTTCACACCAGCTCCTCACTTGTGCAATGGTGTGATATTCACAATTATTCAGAGGTGTTTGTAAGGATTAAAGTAGTTAATATGCAGAATTCATAGGACAGTACCTGGCACATGGCTTAGTGAGGACTCCACAGGTTGTAGCTTTGGTATAATTTTATATTAAGTATTCTATCAAATCCATCCATCCATCCATCCATCCACTTAGTAAATATTTTTGAAGGCCTATTATAAGCCAAGCACTGTCTTGGATTGGGGGATACAGTGTGAAAAAAAACAGATGAATCCCCAGCAATCTCAGAGCTACGTCTTAGTGGATTGTGAGCTCCCAAAGAGAGAGATCCTGTCCCTGTATCTCCATATAGAGCCAAGTACAGCACTTAACCTAAAATAGGTGTATTAAAAGTGTTTATTAAAGAATGACTGACTGCAATTGACATTTCTGAAAAATGAAAAGTCAGCTGTGTTTATATTCCTCTTGGCTGTTACTGGGATGGGGCCACCACTTAAAACTGCTGGATGGAGATCAGAGCTGGCCATTCCCGGAGTTCTGGAGTGGACTTGCTCTGGCTATTATATCCTGAACTCCCTTCCCAGTGAGCACAGAGGGAAGGGATGGCCCCTGGAGAGATGGCGGTCATTCAGACAATGGTCTTCATATTAATTGCAGTATGTAGTTCACTACTGAAGTCCAAGTGGCAGCCAAACAGATTGTTTTCCTATGTAATTATATGTTTTTTTCACTGCCATGGTATACCGAACAAACTGTTCAGCTGTTAATGAGCTCTGGAGAAGGAAATACAATATTATGTTGCCATGCATACTGAGAGGCAGAGAAGCTTTCAGATTATGGAGCAATTAATTAAGGAACAATCATGAAAATGTTCCTGATAATTCACTTCAAGCAGCTCCTTATTGTTACTTTATTAGTTCAGATAATATTCATGATTATTGTTTAATTCGTTTTTAATATGGATGCACAGTTTTATGTAATCTTTTTGTAATTGAGAAGCAGTTAGAGGTCCAGGTGCTCTGAAATACTTCTTTATTCAATTACACAACTTTTAGAAGAATCCCGTTATGCAATTAACCCAGATTATTAACACGGACATATATATTCTCTATTGCATGTAAGTGTAACTATAAATCTACCTGATTTCAATTTTAAGTTTCATAGCAAAAGCCATATTGCCATCTCCGTATGAGTCTCACTAACATTAAGGGGTCCATATTTCCTACTAGGGAAATCCATTAGTTAGCCAACAAATATTCCTTGGGAAGTTACCTTGTACAAGGTATGAAAATTGAGTGTTGGGGTTACACACAAAAAATGATACAGCTTTGTCCTTGATCTCTAGATGTTTTTAGTTTTGTTTGGAAAATAAGACAGATAGCATAAAATGGTAACTAACAATCTAGCAGGGGTTCTCAAACTTCCTAATGCGGCGACCCCTTAATACAGTTCCTCATGTTGTGGTGACCCCCAACCATAAAATTATTTTTGTTGCTACTCTACAACTGTAATTTTGCTACTGTTATGAATTGTAATGCATATATCTTTTTGTTTTCCGATGGTCTTAGACGACCCCTGTGAAAGGGTCATTCGACCCCCAAAGGGGTCACGATCCACAGGTTGAGAACCGCTAAGATTCTAAGGCAATAAATAGTGTCAAATGATAAAATAAAAAATAATTGCTGTAGAAAGCCATAGGAGACAGCAGCCTTACTTGGTCTTACTTGGTTACGAAAGTCTTGCCCACTTAACCTTGCCCATTTCATGAAAGTTTACCTGATTAAATAGGACAGAGGTTGAGTACATTCCCTTGCTACTCAAAGTGTGATTTGACAGCCAGCAGCTTTGGCAATACCTGGGAATTGTTAGAAAGGCAGCATCTTAAGCACTGCTCCAAACTGATTGAACGGAAATCTGCATTTCAACAAGACCCCCAGCGATTCATAGAACAATAAGGGCTGAAAAGCATTAGTCTAGCTTTTAGACCCATAAGTAACTTTTTTTTTTCCTTGAGGGAAAATTAGACTTATACTTGCTAATCCCATTCTCACCCCAATAACAAATAAATAAATTAAAGGAAACTGTCCAACAAGCCTTTATGTACCTTTTGTGTGCTAGACACTTGGTAGTTTGCTCTGGTTACATTCCAAATACTATATGCATAAGTACCCAGTGATGGTTTGGGGTATTTATTAATTCTGGTGACTGCTGCAGACTCTAAGGTCTAAAAGCCAGATTGATTCTTAACACTCAGGGATATTTCCTCATAGAAGGGTCATCCCAAGAAGCGGGATAAGTGTGTTAGAAACTTCTATGGGCAAAAAAAGTGATGCCTGGGGAAGAAAGAATATGTCTCTTAACATAAGAGACAGTGCTGTAGCAAACACAATTTTGTCTTTGGTTTCCTTCTGTGCTAAAGACTTTATTTTTTTAATTTAATTTAATTTTTTTTTCTAGTTTAAATGTATTTAATTTAATTAATTTATTTATATATATTTTTAATTTTTTTATTGTTAGTTTCAGATGTACAGAACAATGCAATAGTTATCCTTTTCACCCTTCACACAGAAACAAGCCCCCTCCCCCATCTACTACCCTCCCACCACCGATATCATACTTATCTATTACAATTCCTTTGACTCCAGTCCCACACTCTACTCCACATCCCGTGACTATATGTATATATAATTATAGTTGACATACAATGTTATTCTACATCAGCTTCACAAACATAGTGCAGTGGTCAGGCCTCTACACCAACTATGAAGTGGTCTCCCTAACAAGACATGAGTACATCTGGCCCCCTAAAATATATTTACAACATAATTCACTATATTCCCCAGACTATCTTTTCTATCCCTGAGGCCATATTGTAGTTACCAATTTGTATTGTCTCGTCCCTTCCCCTTCTCCTTCATCCCCACCCCCTCCCAACTAGTAACCCTCAGTTTTTCCTCTGTGTCTCTGAGACTATTACTGTTTACATTTCTCATTTATTCAGTTCTTTAGAATCCACGTATAAGTGAGATCATATGGAATTTGTCTTTCTCTGACTGTGCTAAAAACTTTAAACACAACAGTTTGACATTTCAACTTGTATGTCTAACAGGCTTCTTAATAACAAACACCCAAAAGGGAATTCTTAATTTTCTCTTACAATCCTGTTTTCCCTTTGATCTTCCTCTTCTTGATAAATGACACTATCATCCATCAATAAGCCAAAAAAAAAGAGAAGTCATTCTGAAATCTTCAGTTTTCCTGTCTGCCACATCTAATCCATGAGCATCTCTTGTCAATTCCACCTTCAGAACATGGTCTTGGATATACCCCCTTCAGATCATCTCCGTGGGCACCAGTGGCTATCTTACCAGGGGGTCTGTGCTGGTTACCTAAGTGGTCTTCCTGCTTCTACCTATGCTTTTGTCCAATCTAATAGTCATAGAGCAGGCAACATGGTTTTAGAAAAATGTTAGTCTCTTCATATCATTCATCTGCCTGAAACTTTAATGATTTGCTATATAGCTTCAAATAAAACTGAAACCAGCAAGGTCTGTTGGCTCTGGGTACTGTTGCCCCTTCTCCTAACCCCATCACTCACTGTGCTCCAGCCAAACTGACCTTTTAATCTGTCTTTCAGTGTGCTCAGCTCCTTTCTACCTCAGGACCTTTGCATTTGTTCCCTCTGCCTAGAACACTCTGCCTAGCTCCTCACATGGTTGCCTCCTGGTCTTTCCGAGCTCGGAGTACCTGTCCTGCCTCAGAGAGGCTCTCCTTGAAGTTCAAATAGTCAGCAACCCCAGCCCTATTTATTTATTTCATGGCCTTGATGACAATCTCCAGTCACACTTCTTATTTTTTTGTTTTGCTTATTTGAGTCTGTCTCTCCAAGTGAGAACATAAACCTGCTAAGGGCAGAGATCTCATCTCTCTTGTCATCACTCCTTCTCCAGCACACAAATGTGGGAACGAATAAAAATGTAGTTCTAGATTTATATGATGAGATTTTTGTCCTCTTTCTAGTAAAACTGAAATATTTTTTAAATTGCTCGACTTTGGAAGAATCTCATTATGCAATTAACACAGATTATTAACACAGGTATAAACATTGTATCTCTGTACTGCATGTAGATATAAGAAGGAGCCAGAATATTTTGAAAAGAGACAGATGCCTCTAGCTAGCTGACCTTCTGAAGGAAGATGCACATGCCCAGCATGCAGTTCTCTCTGCAATGTGGTCAAAGGTGTGTTTCCAGAATCCACTCCAAACAGCACTGTGGCCACTTTTGTGTAGATGAGCCTCCCTGAGTGAACTTCTAAGGATTTAATAGGAGTAAGAGAGTCCTCCAACTCTATACACTCTGATTGGAAGTGTAGGTGAATCTCTAGTCCTGAGAGGAAGTGTAGGTGAATCCTTACCTTCTGACTTAAACATGAAGGAAATAAGCCTTCCAGTTTTCTTATGTGGTTTAGATTGTTAGGTCCTTTAGAGCTCTAAGAAATTTTGTAATTAAAAAATATATAATCAGCTACCTGTTTTCATGTCTAGTATAATACTAAAGAGACTCACATTTGGCAAGTATGGGAAGAACAATGCCCCCCCCCTCCCAGCCCCCCGAAAGATGTCCACATCCTAAACCCTTCCAGAACCTGTGATTATGTTACCTTACAAAGCAGAGGTGGTTAAATTAAGGACATTGAGATGGGGAGATTATCCTGGATTATCTGAATGGGTCCAATGTCATCACAAGTGTCCTTAAAAGGGCCAGAGAAAGAAAAGTCATGACAAAAGCCGAGTGTGAGAAGCAGAGAGAGATTTGAAGATGCTTTGCTGTTGATTTCAAAGATGGAAGAATGCTACGAGCCAAGGAAAGCTGTATCTTCTAGAAGCCAGAAAAGGCGAGTCAATAGATTTTGCTGTGGAGCCTCCAGAAGGAACCAGCCCTGCTGGTTTAGGACTTCTGGTCTCCAGAACTGCGGGATGATAAATTTGTTTTAAACCAGTGATTGCTGCTAAAACAGGTTACCACAAACTTATTGGCTTAGAACTCTTTCAGCAGCAATAGAAAACTAATACAGTGCGAGTGGGTGGTAAAGATATAGCTCTTCTTAGTTTTCTTTTTCATTTATAAAGCAATGCTGGTGTTCTAGTCATCCGCATGGTCCCAACACAGCACTTTAACTCAAAACAGAACTGCTTCATCCCCTCACTTAGAATCCCCTCACTCTTTACTTCATAAGCAATTGTCACATCTTTGTTAACTTGTTACAGAGCCTGCAGCAGAATAAAAATAACAAATGAGGAACTATTGGAGCAAAAATAATGACAGTTACAATATATGACAATGAATGGCTTGACTGTGAAAAAGAAGATAGAAAACCCACAAAGCAGCCTCAAGAGGCAGACCATTTAGTGGTAATGAGGCTCAGGAATGTAACGGCTCCTGGCGGTATCACTCATTTATATCACAACGTGGTACTCATTGTTTGAATCATGACCCTGAAATGTGGAAAAGAGATTAAGTCATACCTAATATACCCCCCTATGTGTAGGGAGTATGCTCTTCATTTAAGAGAGATATCCATCAAAATTAGTTAAAATAAAAATGATTTGATGATTCAAGATAGACAGTTATCTGGAAAGGTTTATTCTCTAATGATATTGAATATTATGGTATTTTTATGGGCATCTATTCCTCTCATATAAATGACCCTTTGATGTGGTTTTCCAGAAGATGATAAAGGACCTCTCTATGGGACTTGATTCTTATATCCTTTCTGAAAAATGATGTAAAGTGATAGATGGACTTTTGATTGCAGTTAGAAAAGGCTGCTCCTGCCTTCTTTCTATCCCTTGAGAATAGCTGTTGGTTGAAAGAGGAATTCTCTGCCAGCTTTGGAGCTAAATGCTTACAATACAATTAGAGTCATAGTTATCATTTAAACATTTTTCATTTTTTACCATAAGCATTAACTAATTAAGATTCATCGGGCACTGATGCAAGTGAATTGCCTATAATAGTCTGCAGATGGAAATAGTTCATGTGATCCTTCTGAAAGTCCACCTAATGATGTAAAGGATGAAATTTATATCTCTCACCATGCCCACTGCAATATTTTAAAGCAGTGGTTCTCAAGAGGGACCTGGTGTTATTGAAAGGAGCCTCTGTTTCCATGTATATAACCTAAAACATCAAATGGATATTAGTTGTTGTCATGCATGTGGTATTATTTTGATATACATTTGGTGCTGGCGTCCTGTGGTACACATATGAATGGAATATGTTCCTATTATGCCCTTCTCTCTCCTCAGTTGCTCCTACTCTAGGATAAGCCTCATCATTTCTCACCTGGTCTAGAGATCCCCTGCTTTCTCCCTGGCCCCTACAATCTTTCTCCTTACACTAGCCAGAGCTATCTTGTCAAAACTGAAATCAGATCAATGCCACTACCCTGCTTACATCTCTCCGTGATTTCCCATTGCATTTACAATCAAGGCCAATCTTCTCACCTTGATTTCAAAACCCTGTGGTGTCTGGTCCCTGCCAGTCTCTTGACTACTGACCCTTGCTCATTACACCCAGCTACACAGGCCTCTTTCTCTCCTTTGAACATCCCAGGCCAATTATCATCTCAAGACTTTTATACTTGGTATTCCTCTGATATTCCCATGACAGCTTCTTTGTGTCTCAACTCAGCTGTCACCTCCTCAAAGGGGCCTTTTCTAACAATCCAAGCTACAGAAGTAGCCAACACAAGTGCCATGATGAGTAACAAAATACACATTCATTTGAAAATGTTGCTAAGGGCATAATAATTAAATTTTTTTCTTTTCCAATTGACAGTGGTCCATGAAACTGTTTGACATTAAAATTTGGTTCTGATACTTAAAGTTGCAAAAAAGATGGATTCCAGTATGAAAGAAAAAAATCACCATTAAATGGAGGCACTTAATTTTTTTTCAAAAAGCTACTTGATACTAAAAATGATGCCACTAACGTATCCTGAGATAGTTATTAAGCATATACAGAAGGTGCCCAAAAAATGTATACACATTTTAAGAAAGGAAAAAACTATTAAAATTGTGATACTCAATAAATACTGATAACAAAAGATGAATACAATTCACATTTGACTTCTGCTGTTACAAGAGGTGCTCAAAGTGGTTACCATCAACATAATTTTAATACAGTTTTTCCTTTCTTAAAATGTGTATACATTTATTTTTGGCACCCTCTGTATATTTAGAACATTTCTCAAAATTAACCACATACTGACTCTAATGCTATAATGATGTAAATATTTAGTATAGAGTTAGGCATTGATTAATAGTAGTTCTTTGCCTGAAATATGGGAGAACCTGTTTTTCTAAGCTTCTCAAATCCTCATGAGACTCTGCATTTATTCATTAAGACTTAAGAAAGTTTCATGGCAACACAATCAGGACCTGTAAAGAAGAGAAAATTACTATCAGTCTTACTGCAATATAACTATCACTCAAATTGTGAAAGAGACAATATATCCTTCTCTAAAATTTCCATTTGGGGAGCAAATAGGTTTATTTGTTATATCAATAAAGTGGGATACTAAAGCCTTACAAACTGCACAAATATCTGATAGTCTCTGACAGAAAGTGAAAAAGATGTAGAATGTTTTAAAAAAAAGATTTGATAAAAAACAAAACAGGAAAAATATATGCTGTATAATGGAAAAATGATGTGTGTAACCACATCATCTTTCTAAGGTTCCTGTGACTCAGTGGAGCTATTGTCTGTTGAGCACATCAGTACATTTGGAAACAGGACCTGGAGAGGGTGGAACTGCTCTGCAAACCTGCAGGAAGAGTTGGGGGAAGAATTCAAAAGGCAGTCCAGGAAGTATTGAGAGTAGGAATGAGGAGAGGAGACTGGGTAATACGTGGGGAAATAGACAGTGAGAAACCTCCTTGATAAGAGAGGGTAGACAAAAGATGGCCAGGAGGATATTTAAGGACAGGAATATGTACTGTGAGATGTTATGTCATTTGAAATATGCTGAATATGTGATCTTTTCTCATGATCATCCAACCTTCAATAAAGCCAGCTTTGTATAACGGTGTATGTGGTGTGTGTGTGTGTGTGTGTGTGTGTGTGTGTGTGTGTGTGTAAGAAGAAGCTGAATTTCACATCTGTTTAACAATACAAGTAAAAACATGGCCATGAGAACACAAGTCTTTCAGGAATTCATAGGTTTCTTGACTTTATATTTTCACAGGGAGTTCAATCTAATCCGATATTGTTCTTAGGAGCCTGGGAAAGCCATGGTGACATCAGTTGTGGATGGGAAGAAGTAGTAAAGGACTTATTTTTGTGTATTCTAATAATGAAAGTTGTTAGTATTTAGCTGAGAGTAATATTTAACTGGGAATCTATATCCTTTCTCTTATTGTTATACACATCTTCATTTAGAGAACAGACTTTTCAATGTTGCACACGAGTACAAAACACTTTTCATTACAGTTTTATAAATTCCTACTTGTGGACATGTTCTGCTGAACAGAAACATAAATTTAGTTTCACTGAAGGAAATTCCCTAAGGTCTGATAGAGTAAGGGTTGCACAAATATTTGAGAAATAACAGTAAGTGCTGAAGAGAGGGGTGTTTTGTCTTTCAAGAATTTGTTGGAATTTTCAGTACTATGCCAAACTCAAAGTGGTATAACAGGCACTAAAACAGATATGAAGTCATCATATTTAAAATTAGATGCATTTATTTCACAAAAAATCTTTTTATAGTTTTGAAAATATAACATAGTTTTGATGTAATATGGTTAAAGATTCTTTCCTGAGGCAGCACCAGAAAGTGTTGTGGGAGAGGGACTTCAATCTGGGCTTTAGTCTGAATTTCTATTCTGCAAGCCATTATCTATCATTCTTTATTAAGCCAGCCTGTTAGCTTGAGGCTTGTAATATCTCCAGTTCTCAATGACTTTATTTAATATACATTTCATATATTTTAAATGTGCCCTTTGAGCACATTATTATGAAATGTTATATAAGAATGCCAATCTCCTGATTAAAAAAAAAGGAGTTTTCAGTTTTGTGTCTGGGAAGATATGACTCAGTGACTCGGAGAGAAATCTACTGTGCAAACAAATATGAAAGAACAGGCTGCATTTATATCTCTTTTCCTCTGGAAAGATATCATTCTACCTCCTATAATATGCAATGACAATAATATGAATCTGTACAACTTTCTGGAAACATGCAGAAATATGCAGTTAGCAAGTTAGCTTTAAAAAAGACCACTGTCTATGTGGAGAATGAAACTTTTACGTTTGTTGGAGTTTGAAATAAGTCATCATTATCTATCAACATTGAAAGTTAGAGAATGCTGTCGATTTACTGAACCTGACAATGTAACTTTCTGGAAAGATGCAGTTAGCAAGGTAACACATGTGTGGTGATGGAGAAACTTCTTTAAGAGAAAAGTAAATGGAGATAGCAATAAAACTCCCTGTTGCTCCCCTTTACCCACCTCTCCCTCCCTCCTAGTTCCATTTTCTCTGATTAATTGAAGACAGACACACACAAACCTCAACCTAGAAACTTCTTAAAAGTTCTATTCAGGATGAAACTCGATGTCTAATACCCATGAAACATGACAGCAAAGGATGTGACATCCATTCCCAACGACTTGTCACTCTCAAGTGGAGCAGGTCAATGATTTCTCAGGGATACATCTGGCTGGACAGAACATTGCAATGAGTCACACAAACAGCTTGTCCATGGTTTGTAAAGGACAGCTCTAATGGGCCCAGGGCTTGGTATTAACATTTCTGCAGATTTCATCACACTCACCATCATTACTCAGGATCCTACACTTCTTTCCTCACAGACTTCAGAGTCATTTTAAAAGGGACCACTGCTTATGGGGAAAATGAAGCCAACATGCTTGTTGCAGCTTGAAATGAGTCTTTATTGTCTATCAGCATTGAACATTATGGCATGTTGTTGCTTTATTGAACCTGACAGTGCAATAAAAATAAAAAAGCAAATTATTTACATCACTGGAGTATGGTTAACGTAGTCCACATATTTTTTTTACAAATTTGCTGCAAACAAATGTTTTTGGACTTCAGATATTGATAAAGACTTTATTTTTGTCAAAAACCTACTACATGTCAGATACTCTACTTGGCATTTTGTATACTTGAACTTATAAAATTATCACATCCTTCCTTTAGGATTAATAGATAACCTTTATTTTATAGATGAAAAAACGGAGGCTTAAGGATGCTAAGTAACTGGCCCCAGTCAGGCTACTAGTAGACATTCAAACAGGTGGGTTTACTTCATAGTCTGATCTTTCCATTAGATGATGTTTTCTCCTTGATAAGAGAAGGGATGCTGATGAAAAACTGTGAAACAATCAAGACATTCGCCATCAGTGAGGGAGTGAAGTGGGGGTAGGATTTGTTTTGCTGTAGATAAAGAATTGGCTTGACAAGAAATAAAAGGTAGAAGAAAATAGTTGCTTCTCCAGATGGAAAAATGTTATGAGCTTATTTAATAGATTTATAAGTGATTTGGATTGGAGATTATGCAGTGAGAACTCCAAAATTAAAGATGGAAGTGAAATGTCAAACTGACAGGGATAAAGATCTCATGAGGTTTCATGCGTGGGTAGAGAAATAGCAAATGAGCTCTAGTGTGGGTAAGTGTAAGGCAATATACTTAGGGAAAATAATATAAACTTTGCTTATGACACCTCTTAGTTTCAATACAGGAAAAGAAGCTTGAAACCAATATAAAGTATTATAAAATACATAATATTCATGGTTAAAAAATATATTTTAGATCTGTTATTTTTATACCTTCATAAGGAAACAGAGAAAAATAAATTGTTGATAACCCCACTTTATGGTGAAAATAAAGACTTAGGTTGCTTCAGTGACTTCCCGAGGTCACTCTGGTAGTTAGTGAGAGAACTCTAAATAGAAACCAGTACCATAGAATCCCAGCCCACACCTTCCCTTCTCTTATGGGTTTTTCTCTAGGGTCATAAAGCCAGTAATATTAGGTTATTATCAGGAGCCATTTTCTTATCCTTACCATATTAAGGTCAAGAGCTCTGCCTTTAGAGTCAGACATATTCGTATTCTAATTCCATTTTGAACTTGCCAGAACACATGTCACAGAACAGGTTATTTAAATGCTAGAGAGTATTGATTTCTTCTTTAATAAAATGGAGATACAGAATAAGCACTTGCCTGATAGAAGTATTTTAAGAATTAAATGAGGTAAGATATGACAATACTTAGCACAATGCATGGCACATAAGTATTTAATGAGATGTAGATACTAGTTCAAATATAAGAGTAATTACAATTATGATAACATCTATCCATTAGTTTAGGACAGAGGCTATTGGAATGAATAAAAAACAAAATTCAACCATATTCTGCTTTAAAGAGACATATATGAAACAAAATGACACAGATACATAGAGAATAAAGACAAAAAAATATACCAGGTAAACATTTACAAATTTTAAAAGACAGGTAGTATACTATAGCAAGTAGTATACCGTAGCTAGTATAATATTAATATTAGGCAAAATAGAATTTAAAGGAAAAAAAGCATTAACAGAAATAGAACAGCAGTAAAATATATAATCAGACAATGAGCTGTGAACTTTTTGATATAGAGATTAGGGCTGAAAGAAAAGCATAATTAGCATTTGTAAAACTATGTCCATGGGCTTCATTTTTATTCAATTCAATAAATTTGGTAATTTCAATAATTAATTAGAAAAGAGTCTGTTCAGAATGGATGGGAACCTTGAGACAGGCCCCATCCATAGCTCTTCTCCCTGTGGTAAATAAGCATGGGGATTAGACTGGAGGTTAAGGGGAAGTAGCCTGGTATTGAAGATGGAGAGTAGATGTGAGGTGTGTGCCTGCTCACACACTTAGGCCACTTGCAATAGACATACCAGAAAGAGATTGCTTTAAACAAACTAAATTGACTTGCAACAAGTTCTCAGTTGTTTTAAGCTTGTTCCTAGTTTTGTGGGTCACCAGACCCATGCATGCTATCACATCTTAGTTAGGCCCAGGGGGCAACAAGGCACAGAAGAGAGGTCTAATGGAGTGTGAGATGCAAAAGGAATTGGGCCAAACAGAGGAGAAGTCTTCAGATGATTGACCTAAGTCCAGATGCTGGCACACTCTTTGTTTTGTGCTTATCAAAATAAAATCTCATGCCTCGAAGGACCTAGCTGAATGACCTCTAAGGTCTTAATCTATAATTCTGATGTTCTGTCTCTCCTGGTACACTTACATTAGCCTGGTGGGGTGATGAAATTTGACGTCTTTACAAATATAATACTGTAAGAGGGTATTTTTTTTAGCTGTTTGACTGGCTTTATATTTGTACTCCATATATTTGTTTCCTTCTGTAATGCTTTAAAATTAATTCTTGGTGCCTCATGCTCTGAATCTAGCCTCAGGTTTCAGAAAGAAAAATAACGTGCCATCTCCCCACCTTCCGCTGTAGTTTGCAGACTTGCTCTTTGGGTGTCCTCCAGAGGGGACAGACAGCCTTGGAATCAGTGGTGTGCTGGAGCTGCCTTGAACTGGCTGGGAAGAGCTGTTTCACATATTTCTTTCCAATTCCGCATTCATTGATGTCACATTAGTAGCTTGAAACTCGCAGTGACTAGACTATTTACACCATGGAAATGGGCACACACTACAGACCAGGGCTTTTTTTTTTTTTTCCTGAAGCCAGTTGTTAAAGATTTACCAGCATTTCACTGCTCAGAATCCTCCTAACCGACAGATCATTTCCTACACGATAATGTTCCAAAGCCTGAGGCAGGGTCCTCTCAGAGACTGCTCTGCTTAGGAAGTTAATGGAACGTAATGACAATTACTGGAAATAATTTGACTGGAAAGTAATGACACCAATTGCTCACAGTGGCTTATGGGCTCTGTGTTTCTCTTAGCATGAGGCTGAGTACCAAGCCTTTTCTTTCAAGGTTAATATGAACACAGTTATACTTAACCATTAGAGTATCTTTTCTTTAAAAAAAAAATTCTAACAGAAATGTGTCTTTTTGATGAAATTCTTGATCTTCTCATATTGTAAAATATTGGTTCTTCACTGTGCCAAAATATAATAATTCTTGACAAACATGCTTTTCCTGTCAATCAAAGAATAAAATATTTAATGAGTCTTTATCATATGTAAAGCACAGTGATAGGCAATATGCTAGATACAGAGACTAATTTTAGAGCCTCAAATTATTATCTTTAAGAAGTATATAATTTAGAGAGGCAAGACATGCACACATGAGAAGTTATGTAAGACATTTCTATAACACTGTATAATTTGAATGTATCCAGTAAGTTTTCACCCTAAGGTCAGTCTCAGTACATTGTTACATCAAACGGGTGCACACACACACACACACACACACACACACACACACACACACACACACACCTGTTAAAGATTCTTATTAAGTTTTTGAAGGGTGAGTGCCAGAAGACAAAAGTGGGAATTACATTTTACATCATAAAGCAAAGCATTCTAAAAATTCTCTTGGAGTATTTTTTTCTCTTTCCCCAAATTATTACGCCTATAATATTTATCTCTATCTCTCCTCCTCCCTTGCCCTCTCTGCTTTTCTTTGTCCTTTTCTCTCAAGCCACATGCTCTCCAGATATTCTTGAGAGTTTGGCAAAACAAACTCATTTTTGGAAGGTCTACCCTCTTTAGAAGGGAAAGAAGGAAGAGGTTGTAAATTCATATGATTTCATGTTCTTCTCTCATAAATAAAAAACAACATGTATCATAAAGGAGTATTTGAAATCAGAGATAAAGAGTTGAGAATTTTAAATTCAGAGGGAGATGAAAAGATTATTTTGAGGGTGTAAAAGCTTTAAGGAGAGGGTAGCAGTGAATAGAAGGTCTCAGAATAAAAAGACAGGAAGTGGCGTGATGAATGTAGTGTTTCTCCTATCTGTGTTGTTATCTGGCAAGTTGCTGACGTAAGTTCATGATCACCCAGTGAAGAGAGCAAAGTCAGTCTTCCAGGTGTATGCAGATAACAGTCTCTTGCTTCATATCTTTCTATGTACTTCCACCTCCTCAAAATGACCCAAATGTATGACTCTTGTTTCCTCTTCTCAAAGAGGAGGTGTCTGTTTCATGTAGACTGAGTAAAGGACAGATAGGCTTTAAGTTAGTATAGAAGTAAGGCCATACCTCAGATACATGGATTCAAATGAGGGCTCTAACTGCCAGGAAGGGGAACAGACAAGTTGCTGTCCTTTTGTTTTTCAGTCTAGTTGTGGAGGACGCTGCTTCATTGGCCCAAGTTGGCACCATCATTGCACTCTTCCCGGGTGAGGCAGATCAGTCGCCGGCTTCTGGATGGCCGCTCAAGGCGGCTTGAGGGCCGCTCACGCTGGCTGCTGGCTACACACTATGTAGCTCATGGCAGCCCACTGCTGCAGGGGCTGCAGCCTACGCCATGGCGGGCGACTCATGGCAGCCCAGCTCCAGGTTGAGCTGTTGTTCAGCATCTTAGCTGTGGAGGGCAGTGTCACTGGCCCTCATATATGGGATCCAAACAGGGGCCCTCTGGCGTCCCAAGCCAGCTCTTAACCATTGCGCCACTTGGCCGGCCCCATATAGTTTTAAGGTGGCGATGTATTTAAAGAAGAGATAAGCATGGTTTCCCCTGCTGCGCAGGTTTACTCGTACACATGAACCTTAATAGCAGACAAGAGTGGCATGGTCATGTTGTTCAGGTCACAAACATCAGCTACCACTTTCACTGGCATTTTTTGTATTTTTGTACCAATCAACTAGAGAAATTTTTAAGACCACTTTTCCTCTTCTTTTCAATGCAGACTCAAATGATTTAGGTGTAAAGAGGGGATTTGGCAGTGAAGCCTATTGTTGGCAAATTTGCATAGTTCCTGGCTTGAGACTCTTCAGCCTTTTCTTCCTCCAACCTGGCTGATAAGTTCAGAAATCTTGCTCCACCATTATGAGTCATTATCAAGGCCCAAAGTTACCTCAGTTGTTCTCACACTTCCCCACGTCTTTGTGATGATAGAGCTGTCATCCTGGGACACAGGGAGTCCAAAGTATTACAGAATCACAGTATGAAGTCGTTAAATTAACAGCAACCTCATTTTCTCCATTTTCAGGCCTGAACATCTATAATAATCTAAAAAGCTTCTTTCTTGCTAACAATCAACTAATAAGTACTCCCACTCTCTGACAGTATCAAAAGCACTGCAATTATTCAAGTGAATCTCATCAGGGCTTCAGGAATATTTGTCTCGTTTAGATTCTGGACAATTTTTTTCCATCATCATCAGCAGCTCCTCTGGCCACATGACCTTGAGTGAGTTATTTAAAACCTTCCTGAATCTCAGTTTTATCATGTCCGAATTGAGTTAAGTTTACATCCCATGTCTTCCCAGGCTGTTCAGAACATCCAGATTAGCTAACACATAAGATATAATTTGGACACTAGAAATCTTTATACAATATATTACTAACTTAGATCCTCTTCACAGATAAGAAAAAGAAGACCACAGTGAATTACATACTGGTCCCAAGAGCTGACCTTGAGTTCAATTCTCAGATATATTTTATAGCATTTTCAGTATGGTTAACAGGCAAAAAGGGGTAGGGATTTTTTTTTAAAGGTTTTCATTTTATCCTAGTTTCTAATATTGTGCCCTCAAATCCAGGTAATATTGTGAACATGACATATTATTTTGCTTTCTTTGACATAGATAAAATTTGGGAAAGAAATAGGAATAAACATTTCTAGAACAAAACAAAACAAAACAAAACAAAACAAAAATGCAGCCCTGTTGAAGCCCTGATCCACATGATCTACGCATGATTCAGTGGAAGAAAGATTACCCCAAAAAAGAAACACACCAATGAGAACAAACAAGTTTTAAAATAACTCAAGTGGCCTGCAGCAACTCTTTTTAAGTTTCTCATTTCTTAACCATCAATAAGTTCTTTGTAATTCTGATGTGGGTGCCTCTTCTCTTTCCTTTCTTTTTATTCTGCATCACATAAGGTTAAGGACTAAGGAAGCAGCTGATGAAAGCAGAACTCCCCTTAGAGAAGAGGTGGAGAGGGTGAGCCTGGGTGGGAACACCAGAACCATTATTAGAAGGATGCTGGGGACATGCATACACTCAGAACTTTTGACTCATCACAGATATGATGCAGCAAGAATTCTCACTTGAATCACGTCAGGATTTAGACTTGTCTGGGGCTGGAGTCTTGGAAGAGGGTAGAACGGCTAATGGTCTCTGTATGAAGAACCAAGAGAACCCTGAAAAAAAAAGTGCATAGAAAAAAATGTAAATGACCAAGAATCCCATTGCTTATAGGTAAAACTTATCAAGTTTTGCCAAATTCCTTTACTGTATTTTCTTATATCCATCTGAAATATTACTAAATTGCAAAATACATTTTTGTATCCTACTTTTTTCTTCCCTTAATATTATATGAAATGAAATATGTATATATATAAAATATGGTTACTTAACATTTTTTACATAGATTCATCTTTATTCATTATTCATCATTATTCTTCTGTTGTATGGTGACGTTATCTATACTTTTCTATTATAAATAATTTTTATACAAACATATTTGTGCAGAAATCAGAAACCATGTTCCTGATTATTAGGATGTATACATTCTTAGAAGGACATGCACATTTTCAAAATTTGTTACATATTCTTTTTATTCTTTCAGTGAATACTGGTTGGTAGCAGTTCATCCCAGGCTCTGTAGCTATCGAGGAAGGAAGGACTGGCCAGAACCCTTGGGGAGCTCATATGCTCACAAGGAACAGAGAAAGATAAGACATGCTTATAATATGGCATATTGTGTATCAAGATATGGGGATTCCCTTGTGCTGCCAGATAATGTAACCAGAATTCCTAACCCTGCCATTTGGGGTCAGAAGGCTTGCTGAAAGAGAGATGTCTCAGCTGAGCGCTGAGGATATAAGAATTACCTGGGAGCACTGGGGAGTGGGAGAAGGCAGAGCACTTTTGCAGTAGAAATGGGATGTACAAAAATTTTTGGAGAGAGTACAAGTGCAAGCAAGTTACTGAAAATTACTGGAAGAAGCATGCTAATGCCTAATTATAAGGTATCAGGGAGAAATTTGTAGAGACTAGCAAGACCATATTGCAAGAATCTTCTAAAGCATTTGAGGAGTTTGGTCATTTTCTTGGGGACAGTAAAGAGCCATTGAAATGTCTTCAGCAGGAGAGGGAAGTGATCAAATCTGCATTGTATAAAGGTCTCTTAGGCCGCCAGGCAGAGAGCATATATTAATAGAAGGTGGGAAGAGTTCAGAGGCTGTAGGAGTAATCTAGTTAAGAAAAGTTATCATTTAAACAGGGGAGTGGCAACGATGGTGGATAGGGACAATTGCCAGGTTATCAGGGAGTGAAGTCAACAGGATTCAGTCACTGATTAGACACAGGGAAAGTAGATGAGTGCAGAGAAGATGAAAGCTCCTGAGTTTGTCTGATGTGTATGACTGGGTGGGTGTATGGTGATGCCAGCTGGCAGAAGGGGTACACAGTGAAGGATATGGCTGGAGGTGTACAGAGAGCAGAGACTGGGTGCCTTCAGTTTAGTTTTGAGCATCCTGAATTTCAAGAGGAAATACAAGTAGAAACAAAGTGAGCTCTCATATCTAAAGATCTAGAAGACATATACATTGAAAACAACATATTCAGGAATCATTGATCTACAGAGACAGAGTGAAGAGCAGGCCAGGTAGTTAGTGATCCAGGACCCCAACCTTAGAAAGAGGGCTAAACATTGCCAACAAGATAGAGAACAATTATACGTATTTGCAAGAATTCTCATCAAGGAGGAATATTCTGGGAAATCAGTTGGGGTGAGGAGGTAAAATCCTCAAGGACCAACAGGTAATTAGTAGTGTGCTTTCTGAAGAGGGTGTCTGAGTAAATGTAGGGTTTTAGGCTTTTCTGTGTGGGCCATGAAAGCTTAGCTTTTAAATAAATGTTGAGCAAGAATATTTTGTTCAAAGAGGTGCCAAATGGTCATCATTCCTGCAGCACATGCCTCAGACACAGCCTGCCATTCAGATTGACGAGATGGCCCAGCAAGATTCTATAGGAGCAGAGTGGTGGGGAGGCCATCAGACATAAACAGAGGAAGAAAAGCCCATAGAAGAAGTAGGTGAAAGGGGGTGGCCAGAAGAGGCGGAGGGCATGAAGGTATAAAAATAAGGGGTTGATCGTCAGTGAACAATGCAGCTGGTAAATTGGGCAAGTGATGGAAGAGTTTACATTGGATTTAGCTACAAGGAGCTTGCTGGTTGTCATTGGTAGCACAGATTCTGTGAAATGTGGGGAAGGATGCCATACTGCTGGGTGTCAACATGTGTTATGGGAGTCAGGAAAGAAAGACAGGGAGTTCCACAAGTCTTTCAAAAGGTTTGGCTTTCTATGGGGGAGAAAATGGAGTATGAACATACACATTTTGATGTCACTGATCTCATGGTCTATTATCATTTTGCAAATGTTTCTGAGTCAAAATACTGTGTTGCCTTATTTGAACTTTTGACATTTAACTAATTAGTAGTAATATTGAAAATTTTCTCTTATCGTTATATGTAATTTTGCCTTTGTTATGTGTTGTTTACCTTTATGTCCTTTGCCCAATATATTATGCTGTATTTTATTCATTATCATCTTATTCATTCTGAGGACATATTTATACATCATAGCCTCTTTGCAGTTATATTTGGAGTAAATATGTTTTCCCAGGGTTAATTTTATTACTGCTTTTTTTTTTAAAGATTTTTATTGGGGAATTGGGGGGATGGGAACAGTGCTGGGGAATTGGGGGAAGGGGAACAGACAAGTTGCTGTCGCCTTGTTCTTCAATCTAGTTGTGGAGGATGTTGCTTCACTGGCCCAAGTTGGCACCATCATTGTGCTCTTCTCTGGCGAGGCAGATCAGTCGCCGGCCTCTGGACGGCCGCTCACTGCGGCTGCTGGCCGCTCATGCTGGCTGCTGGCTACACACGGTAGCCCATGGCAACCCACTGCCACAGGGAGTGCAGCCCACGCCGTCGCCGGCGACCCACGGCAGCCCAGCTCCAGGTTGAGCTGCCGTTCAGCATCCTAGCTGTGGAGGGCGGCGTCACTGGCCCTCATATGTGGGATCCAAACCGGGGTCCTCTGGCATCCCAAGCGAGCTCTTAACCATCGCGCCACTCGGCCGGCCCTATTACTGCTTTTAACATATAATATTGTTTTCATTTTTATGTTATACAATTTCCCACTGGATTGTTGAATTTTAACAGAACAGTGAATGGTAGCAATTTGAGCTAAAAGTGGCCAGGTAGGGTTACCTAGGGCCAGTGTGAATACTGCCTGATACTAGGTTTATAAGAACGCTATTTGGATCTGATCAAGATGGCAGAGTAGGTAAACGCTGTGCCTATCTCCTTTCTACTAAATTACAACTAAACTATAGAATAACTATCATTGAGAATTGCCTGAAGTCTAGCTGAACTGAAGCCCTACAACTAATGACACACAGAAAATGCCACCTTGAGACTGGTAGGAGGGATGGAGACATGGAATGGGCTGGTCCCACACCCATATATGACTATTAAAAATCAGAAGGGATGTCTTGGCTGTGGAGGTCCACCGCAGGAGAAGCAAGGGGTCCCAGCTCCATAACTGGTTCCCCAACCCAGGGTTTTAGTGCTGGAGAGAGAAGTTTTCACACCTTTTGACTGTAAAAAACAGCAGAGATTGTGGCTGGGTGAGGCAGAGGGTGACCACTCTCAGGTGCTCTTCTTAAAGCACCCCCACACAGAATTACTTGCTGAAAGACTCACTCACTTTGAGTTCCAGCAGTGGGGAAACACCTGGAAAGGTGTCAGGGACTTACAAGGAAAAACTGAATTGTCTGGCTGTAGGGTGAGGACTGAAGGGGAAGCTTTCTCCTGGACAGAGGAGCTGGTGGGAAGCCATTGTTTTTGTTGGGCCTGTCCCCCTCCTGGTGTTCAGATGCAGGCAGCTGCTATATCTGAGTCTCCATCAATCTGGCTAATACCTTTCATTTGCCCTGGTTTCCTGAGACCATGCCCCACCCAACTTTTGGGCCCATCCAAGCCACTTCCAGTGGCTTTTCTAGATAAACAGCTTGTCTTGACTCATGCTGTAGACTTTCCTAAAATCTCTCAAAGGTTCATAAAACCCAAACAACCAGCATCTGGCTTTGGAATGTTCTGTACCTCAAGCTGAACATCTCCAAGCCAGCACTAGCGACAGCCAGCCTTGGTTTGTGACTTGGCCGATTGAGGCACCTCCAAACCCAGCGTGGGCAGTGGACAATTGCAGATAGCTTTGTTCTCATGCCATGTGGCCCTGGGCAGGCACAGGGTGGAGCTAAACTTGGCATGTAGTGGGGACCCTTCCAGGAGACCCCAGAACTGGCAGACCCAGTGGCCAGCTTTGAACCCAGCCAGAGCAACACCTGACTGCCTCCAGGAATTACACATCCAAAGGGCAAACTGGGCAGGCACCAAAGCCCTATTAAAGCAAATCATGCTCCATAGAGTCAGCCCCTGCACAACAGCTCCTCTACTATAGTTATAGCAAGTCCTTACAACCAATCAGCCAGAGTCTCAATCCCTCCCATTGATGTGCAAACAGCAACCAAGGCTCAATTACAACAGAAGGGCACACACAATCCACACAAGAAACACATCTGGAGCACCCGCCTCAGGAAACTAGGGAGACAGCATCACTGAGCCCAATAGCAAATCTACTATATAAGGCCACTCTACTAAGACCAGGAGACATTGCAGCCCTACTTAATACATAAAACAAACACAGGGAAGTAGTCAAAAGGGGGAGACAAAGAAACATGTCCCAAATAAAAGAACAGAACAAAGCTCCAGACAAAGAAATAAACAAAATGGGAGAAGCAATCTACTAGATGCAGACTTCCAAACACTGTTTATAAGGATGTTTAATGAACTCAGGGAGAACCTCAACAAAGAGATAGGAAACATAAAAAAGAACCAGTCAGAAATGAAGAATATAATAACTGAAATGAATACATTAGAGGGAATCAATGGTAGATTAGATGAAACAGAGGATTTAATCAACAATTTAGAAGATAAGGTAGCAGAAAACACCCAATCAGAACAGCAGAAAGAAAAAATAATCCAAAGAAATGAAGATTGTTTAAGGGACCTCTGGGACAATATAAAGCATACCAACATTCACATCACCAGGATACTAGAAGGAGAAGATAGACAGGAAAGAATTGAAATTAAAGAAATAGTGATGGAAAACTTTCCTATGCTGCAGGAGGAAGTAGATATACAAGCCCAGGAAGTGCCAAGTCCCAAACAAGATGTACCCAACAGACCTACATCAAGACACATTATAATTAAAATGCCAAAGCTTAAATACAAAGAGAAAATCTTAAAAGCGACAAGAGAAAAGCAGTTAATTACCTAAAAGGGAGCTCCCATAAGACTATCAGCTGATTTCTCAACAGAAAGTTTGCAGACCAGAAGAGACTGGCAGAAAATAGTCAAAGTGGTGAAAATCAAGGGACTACAACCAAGATTACTCTATTCAGCAAAGCTACATGTAGAGTCGAAGGACAGATAAAGGGCTTCCCAAACAAGAAAAAGCTAAAGGAGTTCATCACCACCAAACCAGTATTACAAAGAATCTTAGACATACTTCTTTTAGAAGATGAACTTAAAAAAAGATAAAAACTATGAGTAATAAAACGGCAATAAGTACATATCCATCAACAATTACTTTACATGTAAGTGGATTTAAGGCTCCAGTTAAAACATAGGGTGGCTGAATGGATGAGAAAATAAGACCCTTACATATGTTGCTTACAAGAGACACTTCAGATCAAAAGCACATACAGACTGAAAGTAACAGGATGGGAAAAAGATATTTCATGAAAATGGAAATGAAAAAAAACCCCACAAAAAACACTGGGGTAGCAACACTATACCAAACAAAAAAGAATTTCAAACAAAGATTATAACAAGAGACATAGAAAGACCCAGTAATTCCAATTCTGGATATTTAACTGAAGAAACCTAAAATGCTACTTCGAGGGAATGTGTGCATCCATATGTTCATTGCAACATTGTTTACAATGGCCAAAATGTGGAGGCAGCCTTGGTATCCATGGATGGATGAATAGATAAGGAATGGGTGGTACATATACACAATGAAATATTGCTCCACTAAAGAAGGGAATGGGTTCTGGCCATCTGTGGAGTCATGGATGGACCTGGAGGGTATTGTGCTGAGTGAAGTTTGTCAGACAACGAAAGACAGATGCAATGTGATTTTGCTTATATGTGGAATCTAAAGAACAAAATAAACAAAATAGAAACAAACTCATAGATACAGAGAACATTTTGATGGTTGCCAGATGGGAGGGGGGTTGGGGATAGGTGAAAAAGGGGAAGGGATTAAGAAGTACAAATTGGTTGTTACACAGTAGTCCTGGGGATGTAGGGTATAACATAAGGAATATTGTCAATAGTATTGTACAAACTATGTATGGTGTCAGATGGATACTAGATTTATTAGGGTAATAGATGGGAGGGGGCTTGGGGGCTGGGTAGAAAAGGTGAAAGCATTAAGAAATACAAATTGGTAGCTATAAAATAGTCATGAGGTTGTAAAGTAAAGCATAGGGAATATATTCAATAATATGGTAATAGCTAGGTATAGTGACAGGTGGGTACTAGACTAGTCAAGGGATCACTTCTTAAATTATATAAATGTCTAACCACTGTGCTGTACACCTAAAATTAATATAAAATAACATTGAATGTCAACTGTAACTGAAAAATTTAAAAAGCGGGGGAAAAAGTGAAGGGGAGTAAGAGGTTCAAATTTCCGGATATAAAACAAATAATTCATGGGGATGTAATGTACAGCATGGGGAATATAGTCAATAATATTGTGATAGCAAGGTACAGTGTTAGATGGTTGCTGGACTTATCATGGTGATCACTTGTTTAGGTATGTAAATGTTGAATAATTATGGTGTATACTTAACTAATATAATATTTTGTTAGCTATATTTTAATAAAAATCTTTGAAAAAATAAGAACACTCCTTGAAGATGTCTCGCAGGCTCAGAAAAGCAGTTATCTCCTGGCACGAAGAAAGCCTTGCTGAGATCCCACAGCTGAAAACTATCACTGCTTTGGCTTTCACACTGCCCAGTGCCAACATATGTCGTCGGCCTGGAGTAGGCACGAGAGTGCCCTGAAAAGGCAGTTTGGCTCACAGATGAAGCACAGATGCGGCAGGCTCAGGGGTTCAGATGCCACATAATCTTTAAAGACACAAGGCTGTGCACCCGATGCTTGGGCCCATGACTGACAGTGTGTTCAGCCCTTCAAAGACAAAATTGGGTGCTCTTGCCTTTCAGTCTTTAATGTTGTGTGGGAAAGCAGCCTGCAGACATGAAGTTCTCAAAGCCAGGAGTCAGAATCTCAGCCACAGCTTATCGTGGTGGGAGGGAAACAGATGGTGATGGGCATCAATGCAGTTGCCACTAAGAAATCCTGGGACACTATTGTTCATGGAGGCATCCAAGACATTTCTGCCCAGTTAGTCATTCATTCGTTTTGAAAATGTTAATTGAGCATCAACCCTGTACAATTCTCTGTCGCTGCTGCAGAGCTTGACATGGTTTAATCTGGTAAAGTAATTTGCAGAGACTGTTAGGAAGAACCATCAGAAGAGGGGCTCATGGAATGAATTCACTCAGGTGTGCAGGGAGCTGAAACAAGGCTCATGCCTGGTCACCTGAAAATGTCATCATTACCCAGAAAGCCCAGCACCATACCTAGTATATTCTGAACACAGGAATAGACCTGAATATTGCTTCTGAAACCAAACACTATTATTAATCGGTGTGCACTTTATGATGCCCTAATAGCATGAGGGTTGGGACCATACCTTGTATACTTTGTCCCACCACAGGGTGATCTTGCTGGGTGAGGCTAGGATTGTCATGTGACAGATGTCTTTATGAACTTACTCTGTGCAAGGCTGTCTGGCTCTAATGGGGTTTGTTAGCAGCCACCTGGATGAGATCATTAGAAAAAAATTTGAAATGCAGAATGAGGGGTGGTGGCAAATTTGGCTATTTTTTTCCCCAGTTTTATTTTTTTCAGAGCCTCTTTGTTGCTGTGCTACTAGCATAAGGGATAAACAGTATGGCCTGTATGCCCAGATTATCTGGGTTCAAATCTCACTTGCTACCTGTGTGATCTTGAGCAGATGAAATAACCTTCTTATGCCAGTTTTTCTATCTGTGAAATGAGGATAGAAAAGTAACTGCTGTGCAGAGTTTCTATGAGAATTAAGGAAGCTGATGACTGAAAAGTGCTACATTATTATAGTTATTATTATTATATTACTTTAAGCAGCAGCTACAGAGTCTACTGCTCCTTCAAGATGACCCTGTTAAAACTCCAGGAGGTCACATGTCTGCTTTTGGTCTATGTACCAATGTAGCCAGACCTTTCCAGAGAACTCTCTCTGCCCCCAGGTCTCCAGGCGTGAAGCAGATGGTGGCTGTGTTCTGTACATAGACAGGGACTTTGCTATTCTTGTTTTCCTGAAGGGACAGTGGCTGCTGGGTTGCCCTCGCCGCAGTGCAGTGATGATGCTCAGCTCCAAGAAGGAAGAACCTTCAGCTGAGCAAAAGAGTTCAGTATTCAAGGGAGAAGAAGCTTTGCCAACTTTCTATTTGCATGAGAAGGGAGTGGATAGGAGAGGGAAGAGGGGAAGGGAAGGAACTCTGGTTTTCTTCTTCCACCTTTGCAGAATTGGCCTCACTGACCCATGCCTGGTCTGACGAGGCTGGCATTTCAGCTATGGACATTTGGTCCATGTAACTTTAAACGATTATTTCATAAAGAACAAGGTGACTTTGTCCTTTTTTTTTTTTTTTTGCCTGTTCCTCCCCTTCCATCCTGGAAGCTGGGAGGCAGGCAAGATTGAGAGAAAAGAGCATTGTTCTTAAACCTATCTCACAGCTCAAAGACTGAGAAGGAAAAAAGAAAAAGAAAAACAGGAATTATCGCCTCTTTTGTTTTCTCTTTAAAAATATAAAAGCAACCCTGAAACCGTGGTCCATATGACACCACATGATTTCTTCCTTTTGACATGGACATATTTTGAATAAAAGGTCTGCATTGACATCTTGTGTTTTTCCAGTCTTCTGTAGCTGTAAACTGTTGTCATCCCTGGAAATAAGAAGAACAGGACCCAGGTAGTTAATTTGCCTGATTTTGCCTTTCCAAGGATGACTGTGTAAAGTTCTTGGCTCTATGTCCAAAGTGATAGCTTAGGGCAGCGCTGTCCAATAGAACTTTCTGCAACGATAGAAGTGTTCCATAAAATGTGCTGAATATACTAGCTCTGTGTGGTTATTGAGCACTGAAAGTGTGGCTACTGTAACTGAGGAACTGAATTATTTCAATTTAAATTTAACTAAATTTAAACTAATTTTAAAATTTTAACTAAATTTAAATAGTCACTTCACTGGAAGGTCCTGGAGAGCAGCATCCAAACAAGCTACAGGTGGCATCCACAAATGTTGATTGACTGCATCATCCACATAAGAGGGGGAAAAGAAGAGGCAAAAGGTCTAAAAGTCCTGAGGAGCCATTTTCTTCTTTTACAGCAGCCAATTATGTGGCAGCTATGCCTTTTGCACAATGGCCGTCACCATTTTGCCACTGTGAGAGTAGAGGTCTATTTCCTTGAAGAAGAATGAGGTCAAGACCACATTAGAACACAAAAGTATGTTACCAGCATCTCCAAGGGTAGGTAATATTTCTACCTAGAAGCCCTCCCTTCATGTCCCAAATCACAGGATAGTGTAATTAATTTCTCCTGGGATTCTGAAGATGACCACAGGGCTTGTTCAGACCTCGGACAAGTGAGATCACCCTTGAGCCCTCAGAGACAGAGCATTAGGAATGAACACTGGAGTGATCATAAGGCTGTCATCAGTGGTCAGTGTAGTCCAGAAGGTGACACAATAAAGGCTTTTGTGACGAGGTTCCTGGTAGGGTCCTTTGGAAGACTGAGAGGCTCAGTAGTTGTCCTGAGTCAAAAGGCCAAAAAAAAAAAAGGGGGGGGGGGAAGCCTTGAGGGAAGAAGTGAGGACAGCAGAAGATAAAAATTAGCCCCAGGGAAACCAAGTTCTGAAGAGAAATGTGCAGATGGCCAAGAGCAGGGCAGCAACTGCAGCAAGGTCTTTACTAAAGTCAAGGGTAGCAGGTCCTTATGACATAATGATAGAGCATTAAGTAAATGCAGAGCAGAGTCCAAGAGCCCTTGAAACCAACAAGCAAGGAACAGGGTCAAATCCAAGGAGAGTGAGGATAAGTACGTGGACTTGGGCACCAGAAAAATGCATCCCTACTGTGGAGGGACTGGCTGTTAATAATCATACTTGAATACTTACTGTGTGTTGAGGATGTTGCAGGCATTATTAAGACTATAAGACAGATAATATTTTCATTTTATGACTAAATAAGCTGAGAGTTAGAGTGATTGAGATTTAATATTCTCCTGCCTTTGGTCAGACTCAGATGCCTACACCTCAGCTTCCCTTTTGAAACCATTGCTCTCTACCAGACCTGTAAATGTTGGAATTCCAGGGTCCCCTTCTTTCTCTTCCTCAACTCTCTCAGCACAGTACTAACTATTCTCTGAGAACTTCATAATTTCCAGCCTGCATCTCTCTCAGTCAAGGACTGGCAAAATTAACCAAAAGAATGGACAAGGAAGGAATCCACTGACATTAACATAAACCTTTCTAATTTATTAATTAGAAATGCAAGAGAACAGATAATGATTGATAGAGCTGCTCTTAATTTAACCAAGAGAATAGATAAACCACTAATTGACCCAATAAAGAAAATGGGAAAACATGAAATTAAAAATGAGGAATTATTTCAAGGGACCAGTTTTTGGTTTATTTTTTTACAGATTTTATTGGGGAATTGGGGGAGGGGAACAGCGCTGGGGAATCAGGGGAAAAGGAACAGACAAGTTGCTGTCCTTTTGTTCTTCATTGTAGTTGTGGAGGATATCGCTTCACTGGCCCATGTTGGTATTATCATTGTGCTCTTCCCAGGTGAGGCAGATTGGTCACTGGCCTCTGGACGGCCTCTCACAGCGGCTTTTGGCAGCTCACCCTGGCTGCTGGCTACTCACGGTAGCTTACGGGAGCCCACTGCAGCCGGGGCTGCAGCCTATGCTGTCACAGGCGACTCATGGCAGCCCAGCTCCAGGTCGAGCTGTTGTTCACCATCTTAGCTGTAGAGGGCAGTGTCACTGGCCTTCATATGGGACCCAAACCAGGGCCCTGCTGCTCAGAGCTGGTATCCTAAGCCAACTCTTAACCAACGCGCCACTCGGCTGGCCCTCAAGGGACCATTTTTGCCCAAAGCTATGTTGACACTTCTGAAAGCCTAAATGAAAAATAAAAATTTCTAGGGAAATATTACCAAAGCTCATACCACAAGAGACTCTATAACTGGGATTACCAGACTTAGCAAATAGAAAAATAAATTAGATTTTTTTAGTATATCTCATGCAATATTTGGGACATATTTATACTAAAAAATTATTGGTTGTTTTCTGAAATTCAAATTTAACTAGAGGTGCTGCATTTTATCTGGCAGCTCTCCTAAAACAGATAAATTACCATGGAGAAACATAAAGAACTTGTCAAAGGCTAAAAAAAGCATCAAGGTAAGATGTTTTCAGGTGAATTATATGAATCAAATTCAAGGGATATTTTAAATTCTACTTAAACTATTCCAAAGCATAGAAATGAGTAACAGTTCCTAAATTATTTTTGTTAAGTTGTAACACACTAAAACTAAACCTGATAATGATAGCAAAAAAGACTGTGGGCAAATTTGTTAGGAATGTCCATGACAAAACTTTAACAGTGATATTAACAGATATGGGGGAATACTTTTCTTCAAAATTGAGACTTTTAAAGAAAAAAGTAACTAAAGAAAATTGTCAAAAGTGATTTTACCAAGTTTTCTATGTTTTTTTCCTCAGTTTTAACATGCCTAGTTCTATTATACATGTAATTCTTCATTACAAGTCATTTATATAAGATGTTACTTCCCAGAATCATCACAAATTAAAACTCATTTTGAAAGCACTAGTCAATGCAATTATTGGGTTGTTGGAAAAGTCATGATGCATTTTTGCAATGAAAAACATAAAAAAAATACATCACGACTTTTCCGACAACCCAATAGCTAAGAGAAAAACATGAGGCATCAATATAGAAGACAAAATTATTACCATTTTTCAGACAATGTAGTTATTTACACAGAAAATGCAAAAGAATCAATTGGGGGAAATTCCATTTGCAACAAATGATAATTCAGTGAGGTGGACTCATTTAAAATTAATATCTATATTTAGTAACATTTCAATAAACAAATAGTATTTAGCTGTAAAATATAATAAGGCAAGCTATTGCATTTATAACAGTATAAAAAATAGAATGACTAGTTATAAACTTAATAAGAAATGTATAAGACCTAGATATTTAAAAAAAAACTGTAACACTTTCTTGAAGGACATAAAAAAATAAAACTGAATAAATGAAAAGAGCTATTATACTCTTCTTAGGAAGATTCAATTCTGTAAATGCATCAGTTTTCCCTAAATTAATCTATAAATCCAATGTCATCCTCATCAAAATAACAACAGTAACTTTTATAACTTGGAAACATATAATTAAAGTTATCTGGAAACATGTATTTGTGAAACCATAGAGATTCCTCTGTATGCCCAACAATTTGGGAGCAGATACACAAGAAACTATTTACTATGTTGACCTCTAGACAGTAGAAGTGATGAGCAAGGAGTTGAGCCAGCGACTTAGTTTTTATTTTGTCATAAGCTACACTATTTGAATTTTTCAGCAGATGCACATATTACTTATATGATTAAAATGATAGCTGTTTATTTTAAAAGAATATTTCCCATTACCTAGAGTACTGATTGCTAACCCTCACTGCCCACTAGAATCACTCAGGGAGCTTTACCAAAACACCGGTGCTCAAACATCACCTCCATATTTGGATTTAGTTGTTCTGGGGTAGGACTCAGGCATTGGTATTTCTTGAAAAGCTCCCAATGCTCCTTGAGTAGCCAGGGCTGACTGCTCTACTGCTGTAGAGTATCCCATGGCCATGCTTTTCAAACTTGTGGTTACAAACCATTGATCATGAAATGAATATAATGAGTTGGGATCAGCATTCAAAAAAAAACAATACAGTTGAGCAGAAATGTGCGTGTGTGTGTGTGCGTGTGTGTGTACATACTAAGTTGTGGTCTCAGGCATATCTCTTTCTGTGGGATGCAATAAAAAAAGTCAGAAAGCAAGTGCCTTATGAGACAAACATTTCAGACCTTCTAAAACACTTTATCAGAATTTGTGTGAACTATTAAAGGCTTTTCACAGTTTAAAAATTATATTGTAATTCTGTGTTTTGTTCAGTTATTTAGTCATTCAATCATTTATTCATTACAAGTCAAAGATCAAAAATGCCACATGTAATTACTTGTGCTTATATGATGAGCACAGTGTTTGACCTAAGTGGATGCTCAATAAATGTATAATGAATGAACGAATGCATGAATTACTAAATCATTAAGCAATGCTTTGCCTCGCTTTTCCTAGAGTTATTTCTATAAACTATTTTTTCTCTTTTCTCATTCCTAAGCTCTTAATTAAATAGTAACTCTGGCTAAAATAAATCAAGAATACTTGGGTAGACATCCCAAGGTCAATGTAACAACCAAGGTAGGACTTTATTTGCTGACATAGTTGTCCAAGTGAGTATGATGTTGGTTCAGGTTAGGCTATACTGATTTTAGTCACATTCAAGTTATCAAAGATCACATTGAACTGGGTCCCCTGCAATGACATAATATACTCATAAAAGATAGAACCAGAACGAATTTGGCTGTTATAGGTTAGCTTTATTCAAAGCAAGTTATGTCATTGACAATTACCAAATTGAAAGTAAGGTCTTCAGAAAAAAAAAAGTTACCATAATTCTCTATACAACTGACTTTATATAATTGAGCAATTTTATTGAGTTACCACAGTCTCAGCCCTGGGCAAGGTGCTGAGGAAATATAAGAAAGTATTAAATTTGCTTAAACCATGCCATACTAATTAGAAGTAAGAAAGAAATTCAGATTGCGCAGAAACAAAATGAAATGGGCCAAATAGAAAAGTCCTCAAACCAAACACGTGGCACATGAGACATCAAACATAGGAAATACAATAGAAGTACTCAGGTAACATCCTGAAGCCTGAAAAATCAATTCTAATTTGTCTAACTCCTCTTCATTAGGTGCTTGTTTTGTGTAAGTTTACAATCCATTAACAAAATAACAGTCACTGGGAATTCTCTTCATGGCCAGCCTAGCATGCTCGCTCTGGCGGGTCAGCTCATTGCTGCGTGACTCAGTGTCTTTCTGGGCTGTTTCTGCCTCGTGTTAATAGATCACACTTTATTGAGAGTTGACAGGGATAGGTAGTGAATACATCTAGTGCATCATTAATTTTTAGCAGAGGTAAGTCATAGGACAGAGTAACAACATCTGGCTTCTAAAGGACTATTCAGACATAATGAGAGGACTTTCTAATAAAGCAAACAGCTGTAAAGGTACATGGGGATGAAAGACAAAATTAATAGTAGAGACAAAACTTGAAAATTTCAGTTAAAAACCAATGGAAACTGCCTTCCATAGCAGCTGCACCAATCTGCATTTTCACCTACAGTGTATGAGGGTTCCTTTTTCTCTACAGCTTCTCCAACACTTGCTATTATTGCTTGTTGATGATAGCCATTCTAACTGGTGTGAGGTGATATCTCATTGTGGTTTTTATTTGCATTTCTCTGATGATTAGTGATGTTGAGCATTTTTTCATATGTCTATTGGCCATGTCCTCTTTGGAGAAATGTCTATTCAGATGCTCTGCCCATTTTTTAATTGGATTGTTTTTTTGTTGTTGTTGTTGAGTTGTTTTGAGTTCTTTATATGTTTTGGATATTAGCCCCTTATCAGAGGCATTGTTTGCAAAAATCTTCTCCCATTCGGTTGGCTGCCTCTTTATTTTGTTGATGGTTTCTTTTGCTGTGCAGAAGATTTTTACTTTGATATAGTCCCATTCATTTATTTTAGCTTTTACTTCCCTTGCCTTTGAGGTCAAATTCATAAAATGCTCTTTGAACTCAAGGTTCATAAGTACCTATGTTTTCTTCTATGCAGTTTATTGCTTCAGGTCTTATGTTTAGGTCTTTGATCTATTTTGAGTTAATTTTGGTACATGGTGACAAATAGCAGTCTAGTTTCATTCTTTTGCATGTGGCTTTTCAATTCTGTCAGCATCATTTATCAAAGAGGCTATGTTTTCTCCATTGTGTGTTTTTGGCTTCATTGTAAAAATCATCTGTCCATATTTAATGTGGGTATATTTCTGGATTCTCAATTCTATTCCATTGATCTGTGTGTCTGTTTTTCTGCCAATACCATACTGTTTTGATTATTGTTGCTCTGGAGTACAAACTGAAGTCAGGGAGTGTGATACCTCCAGCATTGTTCTTTTTTTTTAGGATTGCTTTATGGTGGCCAAGACATGGAAACTGAAGTGTCCTTTGATTGATGATTGGATAAAGAAGTCATGGTATATACACAAAATGGGATACTATTCTGCCATAAGAAAAGATGAAATAGTGTCATTTGTGACAACATAGATGAATCTTGAGGTTATTATGCTAAGTGAAATAAATCAGACAGAAAAAGTCGAGAACCATATGATTTCACTGATATGTGGGATATAAAACTGAAAATAACAAAGGAATAAGACAAACAAATGAAGAAACAAAACTCATAGACACAGACTATAGTTTAGTGGTTACCAGAGGGCAAGGGGGAGGGGAGGTGTTGGTAGATGAGGGTGAAAGGGATCAAATGTGTGGTAATGGAAAGAGAACTGACTCTGGATGGTGAACACACAATGTGATATATAGAGGATGTATTACAGAATTGTACACCTGAAACCTACGTAACTTTGCTAGCAATTGTCACCTTAATACACTTTAAACAATGACAACACCACCACAAAACAAAAACAAAAAAAAAAACAAACCTATGGAAACAGGCTAAAAGAAGAGGGATTTAGTCCAGAAAAGGCTAAGCAATGATTTCAGAAGCGTCTTAAAAATACATGAAAAATGATTTTATAGGAACGGTAGACACCAGATCTTTTATATCTTATGCAGAAGTTTGAATGATTGTGCTAGATCTAAAAAAGTACATATTTTTTTCTTCTTAATTTATTTAATAAATATTTTTTGCACGCCTCGTGTACACCATCTAGGTATTAAACATTAAGTTTTATTTATCTAGGCACCGTGCAAACACTAAGAGGAGTAGAAAAATTTACAAGACATAATCTTTCCCTTCAAGGAGCTATCTCGAATGAGTCCCTGAAGAGGTTGTATAATTGCTTGTACTAGGGTGTCGCCTTACAGCCGATTCTTAGACCACCCCCTCTGCATTAGCCTCTGACCCATTAGTCGAGAGAGTGTCTCGGAAAACTGAGGCC
>NW_017731778.1:892370-902048 GCF_001890085.2 Hipposideros armiger
GTGTCCCATTTGCCCTTGCCACGCTGGACGTGACACTAGGGATTTTGGGAAATGGGTTAATGAAGAGTATAATCACATGACCCAGTAATTCAAGTTATATTCTATTTATCTATTACTTTATTTTCAGATCTTCCTCAAGGTAGAGAAAGCCATGAACTTGCTTCTGAAGATGTGTGTGTGTGTAAGGATTTATTGTCTGTAGAGAAATGGAAAATGAAGACAAAACAAACTTGTGTGGGAACAAATATTTTATACCAGCTTCACGCTAGTAAAAAATGGAGTACATAACTTTGAGTTTAAGGTTTTTAAATCAGTGAGTTCTTTATTTCATTATTTTTTTCTCCTGAAGACAAATATTACACTCATCTGCACAGAATATAGATTGAATTGTGAAATAAATTCCTGTCAGCCCAAGTCTGTAGAGACTGATCACAAATGCCAAATGACTCTTGAAGTTCCAAATAGCTAGCTACCCAGCCATTCAAAATTCAGGAATAGTAGCCTGCTCCAAATTCAGATTTTGACCAACTTTCATGGGCTTTTCAGATAATAGAACTTACTCAGAGCTCAACAAATAAACAAACAAACAAACAAATATTGCTTTTTCTAAAATTGTGTATCCTTTAAGGCTAATTCATTTTCAAATTAACACCAAAGTGATTAATCTAAAATGTTTGCCCTTTGAGGCACCTAAAACAGTTGTTAACACAGGACCTACTCTAAGTAATTACTGTTGACTCACACAAAAGATCAAGTATTTTCACCTTTTTATCAGACATGTTTCATCAAGATGCTATGCCTTTTAGTTCAGTGTGGCACTTGCAAATCACATTATTAATCTTTAGCTACTCTACTGGAGGGCTGCGAGAATTAGACAATTTTTGGGGGCGATAGCAAAGTAATGTGAAAAATAGTTATATTTAAAATTCTTATGTATGCATAATAAATATTAGAACACTACCGAGCTAGAATTAATGCCTCTATTTAAAGCGTGTTAGTATTTAAAATTACCTGCCTGATGACAATTTTACTTAATCACATTAGAAGTATCTCTGATTACTTCAGGTTAATTGCTACTTAGAATCTGGGGGGGAAAATGTCCAGAAATTTCCAGGTAACAGATTACTTAATTGCTAACAACAAATTGGTACTCAAAATAATATTTCCACTCTTGAGCCAGGCAGTTAGCAATATGTACTCAGAGGCATGACTGTTCTAGGTCCTGTGGGGAGACATTAGAACATCTCTGCAGTTTACAATGGCAAAGCAAGAACAATCATCTAGAAAGAATTTCCGCAACGCTTGCATTTGTATGTGTCATGTGAATCACACCTAAATGCCAGGGGATTCCCCTCAGTGGTAGCACCTGACCATATTATCTATGAGATCTGTGGATCAGCAAGGTTGTATTTCCACTACCTGAGACCCTAGACTTTTCTCCCTTTATTTTCTCCAATTCATCTTCACATTTTTATGATTGTGGTTCATTCCCTGTCTCTACCCACTTGAATTTAAGGTCCACAAAAGGAAAGATTTTTATTTATTTATCCACAGATGCATTTCAAATGCCCACAGTGCCTGGCACATACTGGGCTCTCAATAATTATTTTTTGGGGTTGGCCGAGTGGCTCAGTTGGGTAAGAGCACGAGCTCTGAGCAACAGGGTTGCTGGTTTGAATCCCACATAGGCCAGTGAGCTGCGCCTGAGCTGAGCTGCCAACAGGTGGCAGGATGGCTCAGCTGGTGAGAGTACGTGACCCTAACAACAAGGCTGCCTGATGGACTCCCGCAAGGGATGGTGGACTACGCCCACCTGCAACTAAGATTGAACACAGCACCTTGAGTTGAGCAGCTGCGAGATGCCGATGGGTGGCCAGATGGCGACTGGACTTGGAGCTGAGCTAGCTGCACCCTCCACAGCTAAGACTGAAGGACAACAACTTGGCTGTTTTCTGCTTCCATTCCCCAATTCCCTAACACTGTTCCCCTTCCCCAATTCCCCAATAAAATCTTTTAAAAATGTTTTGTTGAATGAATGGATTTAATCATTTCCAAAATAGACAAAGGCAAGGACATCGGCAAATGAATTTGCTAGTTCATTTAAAGAAAATTTCCAAATCAATATGAATGTGTATCTGTGATATTTTTCCTTTTACTCTTAGACTTAACATTGCCAGACTAAAACACACTGGGGTAAATCTCTTTGAAGGACCAGGAAGAATAACCATAGGTTTCAAACTGATTGTTATAAGGGCTTATGAAGAACAAATCTATTCTTTAAAAAATAAAATAAAAAAGGGGGAAAGAAGTAAGCTGTTTGTTCTGGAGGGTAACTTTGCAAAATAGTTGAAAAATGAAAGGAAAAAAAAATCATCACCAGCACCAAGTAACCTGTCTGCTTATGTTTTCCTTTAATAAACTAATTTTTGACTGGCTTAACTTTTTTTGTTGGAGAGGCTAAGCCAAATTGAATCCGAATTGCTTCTTCTTGGAAAGAGCACAGCTAAACAAAAGAAAATCTTCACTGCCTTCTGAAGCAAACTGTCAGAGCAGTTCTTAGACTCAAATTTACAGAGAAACACTGCTTTCATGGACACATGTGCCTCACATACTCTACCCATTCACACAACTAGTATCTTCAGGAATTGATCCTGTAAATCCACTTTTATTTCTTTATTTTTCAAAAAATGAAACAGCCAATATTAACCAGTAGTTCTTAAATTATTTTCTTACTAAAAGACCTTTGAAAACTCAACATTTCACATTAAAATACAGGCTCCTGTACTTCCAAACAGTCCCCAAAGGTATTTAATACAATTGCTGTCAGTTACAGTTCAACAATTGTGAAATTCCATTTTGGAAACATCTGAGTTTAACCTGGGATTTCTCAGCACTTTGTGTTCTTCATGCGTCAATTTGTCTTGATGCCTAGATTCCTCAAACAAAAGGAACACAATCTAATCTCAAAATGAAGTAAATGGAAGCTTGACGGGTGTTGCCTTGTGGGCAAAACCTGCACACGTCTAGTCTGATCCCTTGAAATAGAACCATTTGGAGGAAAAACTCCCAATATTTTAAACTCAAAGCCTCATTTCTCAAAACATTTGCTTTCCACTTCCTATTTAATGGTGGTCCTTACTTTTCTTTCTTTTTTTTACCTCTCAACCTTTTTGTCTGACTTTTCTTCATCTCTGTGTCATTCCTGTGGCCACAATCAGCAAACAGTGTTTAGGATATCACAGCTTTGTCCCTCAACATTCTGCAGTCCCCAAAGGAGGGATGATGCATGCTGTCAGCCTGCCCGTAGTCCTCCGCTCTTGTCACTCAAGCACTGAGTCTTCACGGCTGCCTTTGAAGCCCTCTGGATTCCCCTGTGCATCCCAGCCCAGGCATTCGGGAATCTGGGCATTCAGGCATCCAGGTATTCGGCAGTGGCAGCTGGGCTGTGTTTGATTGATCACTGAATTCAAAACCCATCACCTGCCTGAAAGGGATTTAGGGTGCAAAGACTAGGAAGCAAGTAATCTTGTTACCCTGCAAAGGGTCTGGCTGCTCGCTTCACAAAAGCCAAAACTCGAGAGGCAAGGTTGGTGGAAAGAAAACCAGGTTTATTTCAAAATGCCAGCATTAAGGGAAGACAATGGACTCCTTGTCACAAAGACAGCTTTCCTGCTCTTAATACTGCCACAATGTTTTATAGACACACGAGGGGCAGAGCAAAGGGAGAAGTTGGCCAAGCAACTCCAGGAAAAAGGCGCTTCCCAGAGGCTGGCCAGGCATGCACATGGCCGGAAGTAAACAGAACCGTTGACACTGGTGTGCATAAGAAATGTATAGTATACGGAGTCATTAAGGTTTGGTGGGAGGGTAGAACAGCAAAGAGAAGAAAAACTTTAAACTTTAAAAAAGTCCCAAGCCAAACCACACTGTCGAGACAAATTGCACCGGAGGTTTAAATCTCAAAACAGAAGATATAGCGTCACCGTTACAAGCTCACTGAGAAATCAAGTTGTGGTCACCAATTCACCAAATTGCTCAGTCAGCAAGTTTACTCATTTAACTCAGTTTACCTGACCAGTTTTCCTTTTGTCTTCACAGCAGCATTTTAAGTTTGGTTGTCCCAGCTCCCTACTGTAGCTAGAAACTGAAGGGCAGAGAGAATATAGCAATAATATATTTTTGAAGAACTATTTCTTGTCAGTATATTTTTCATTAATATATTTATTCATAGGAGGAATATATTTATAAGGATTCTGAATATTCAAAGATCTATTAACAAATAGATTCCTCATACATATATTTATAAGGAGAATATGTTTTTAAGAAGAATTTATAAGAGAAATTATTCATGAAGAATACGTGCTTGAATATTAAGAATATATTCATAGGAACATTTCACATTCAAGAATATGTTTTTCAGCCCTGGGAGTTGCAACGACAAACTGAATATTCTTTAAAATAACATGAAGCAAAATGTAATGCAATCAGAATTCAACGCTTCAAAAGAAATGCGTAGAAATGGCAAGCTGGTCTTTTGCTGGGTGGTTAAGAAATGCTTCCGGATCAGGCACCTCATTAAGCATAGGACTCAGGATTCAAGCCCAGGCCTCCTTCCAAAGCCCAGGAACTTTCCCCTACACTTTTCTGCCTTTAACCCTCACTCAATAGATGGAGATTCCATAGTCAAGGATGACTTGACCACGAAATCCCAGGGATGTTTGAGAGTCAGCACTCAGCAAAGAAAAGACGTAACAATGCAGAGCCCCAGGTTAACAAGGAGCCAGTCTCCTACACCATCACTCTTGGAATCTGTTTAGGATGTGTGTGATACAAGGTCAGGACCTACCACAGAGGGAGAAAACGTATTCAGAGCTGACTGAAGAGAGATTTTTTTTTATTTGAATGTCTGTGGGTTGTTGAGAGAATTTTATTTTTGCAAAAATTACCTGAAATTACAGGCATTTAAAGATTATGATCTCAGACGTCCTTAGGATTCTTGTTAACGATCTAATTTCCAGCATCGTGTGTGTATTACAAGTGGTGTTTTGGGGGAACTCTTTCTAATAATCTAGAAGTTTGTATTTCTTGAAGCCCTATTGGCAACTTTTTGCTTTGTCCTTGACTCACTCATATTCCAGGTGAGAATTTGGAAAAGAGGAGAAGAGTCCCAGGATGAGGCTAATACCCTGGAGCATCTGAGGCCTTCATACCACCTGGGACATTTGGGGATGCTGCCTGATTCCTAAGGATGGTAGGGGTCCTCTTGGTAGAGTGAAATATTTCAACTGAGAGATTTTAACTCATAATGTTTCAAGCCTTTCTGGAAGAGGGGAAGGGACCGGTCAGAGTAGAAGCTGGGCGTGGGAGAGCCAAATCAGGGCAATCAAGTCCCCTCAGGGTCTACCTCACTCGGTCCTCGGCCCCTAACACATAACCACACTAAGAAGACTGGGCCCTTGGGGTCAGGCTGTATGCAAACTTAAGAGGTTTGTATGCAGGACATTCCTGAGCAAATGCTCAAAATATGAATTGCTATTGCTGTTATCTTCCTGACTCCTATTTAATGGCTACTTTTAGATGTCAGGCACCTTATATGTCTGTTATGTCTGTTACATTCACATACAAACACACATCCATAAAATCAAATTTTAAAAAACCACCTGGAGTAGGAATTATTTTCTCCTTTTACAGAGAAATTACACCTATTTAGGAAGTTGATAGATTTGCTTCATTCATTGATGCAGCAAATAACTGATTGTGTGCCAATTAAGTGCCAGATACTATGTCAAATGCTACAGTAAGTGACGAACTAGCTGGCCATGGTCTCTGTCCTCACAGACCCTCTAGGCTAGTGGGGAGAGAGAAGCAAGTAATAACAACAAAGCATGAGGAGCAGTGATGGGGAGGCATGGCTGTTGTGGGTCCATTAGGTAAGTTGGAATGGAACAGTTCAGGTGTCGAGAATGACAACTGAAGAAAGAGGAGGGGGAAGTGGGAGAAATCACCTCAGTCAGAGGGGTCAGCATATGCAAGGTGCGAGGCCCAAGAAAAACGTGAGTGTGGAGAAAAGAAAGAAGTTCAGTATAGGTCCAGCACAGGATGTGACAGAGAGAGTAAAGGCAGGGAGAGGTGAAGTGTGAATGCCTTCAGGGTGCTGGGGCCAGCAGGAACCAGCTTGAAAAGCTGACTGGGCTCCTCTCTTTCCATCTCTACATTCAGTGAGGTCATGTTGGTAGAAGAAAAATTTACAGCCCAGAAATTGACAAAGATACAGACGATTTTAGTTTCCAGGCTTGGGAAGATACTGTGATGATGTTGTTCACTCAGGTGAGGAATACTAGGATGGGGCCACCTGAGTTGCCTTTGGAATATGTCAAGGTTGAGGTATTGGGTAACAAAGTAGGGATGTCTGGCAGGCAGCTAGATACCTGGATCAGGCTCTTTCTATCTGATCATACTGCCTTCTCAGAACACAATAGTTCAACCTTAATTTGACTTCGTATTATCTGTTCTGTACTAGAGCCTTCTGTGGAAATGACACATATTAAATATCTGAACCCAAATCTCATGTCTTCCATGAAGCCTCTACAATGAGCAATTTTGAAGGGTTTTTTTTAAATTAAAAAACTCTTCCAAGTTACTCTCTCAAGTTATTAACAGCTAAATTTACTTCTCTAAGGAAACATATCCCAAATACTAAAATACTAAAAATTGGAGACTTCTTTGTTGGCTAATGCATGCAGCGCTTCCTTTGTTCTTCCGTGGCTGAAAAACAAACAAACAAACAAACAAACAAACAAACAAACAAACAAACAAACAACAGTCTCCAGATTGCGGCATGGGAAGAAGTTATAACAACATATTCGTTCAGGGAGTGAGGTGGGAGTTTTATTTTATTTGTTTATTATCATTTGAAATATATTAAAATTTTAACATAGCAGAAGCAAGAATTGTAATTGTACATGGCAGTTTATAAAACAAAAATAAACAACAAATGAAGCTCCACTAAAACAGAAATTTACATCAACCAATAATATATTAAAACTCCATGTAGGTAAGAATCTAAAGAAATGTAATATAAATGTAACTTTTTAGAGAAGATATTTTTTTTTCTTCAATGCCTTAAAGTTTAGAAACTCTCCAAGCAGAATCAATTTTCTTGAACCATAGATTCTTAACAAAGCAAATGCCTGTGGTCAGGCCTGAGTCTCTTTTACTTGATGGCACTCCACTTCCATGGGGGCATTTGTAGCTCTTACTATAGGTGTGTGTCAGAAACGAGGTACTTGTCTTTAAAATGGTGTGGCTGACTGCACATAACTTAAGTCTCAGATCGAGTCACGTATGTAAGACATTTAAATAAGGCCTGATAACAGACCAGAATTGTTCAAACAAATCATAGACACCTACATGAGAGGTCTTCCCTTTTAATGGTGTGCCTCTGTAAAGATGTCCACAAGCCCCAGATGTACCACAGCTCCTTATTACTCACACTCTGGCCAACTGCAGGACAAATGAGTTCTGCTGAGGCCCCTCATAGTGGAAACCGGGAGGGTTTGGGTGCAGGTGGCGTCTGGTCCACTAGCCAACGTCAGTGTCAGCATGAGGTTTCCCTGCAGTCCCACAGACAGCCTGTAGGGCACTGCTGGAGGAGGGTCCTCAGGATGGGCTCACCAGCTTCTGCTAAATGGCCAGGCTGACTGTTAGGCGAACCCTGGGCACACTCCAGGAGACCTTGGGAGAACAACCAAACAATGGTTAATGGAATAAAAAGGAGAATTAATGAATCATGATAACATGTGCTTATTATTATTATTATTATTATTATTATTATTATTATTATTATTTAAAGATTTTATTGGGGAATTGGGAGAGGGGAACAGTGTTGGGGAATTGGGGAAGGGGAACAGACAAGTTGCTGTCCTTTTGTTCTTCAGTCTAGTTGTGGAGGACGTCGCCTCACTGGCCCATGTTGGTATTATCATTGCGCTTTTCCCAGGTGAGGCAGATTGGTTGCCGGCCATTGGACGGCTGCTCACGGCAGCTCTTGGCAGCTCACACCGGCTGCTGGCTGCTCACACTGGCTGCTGGCCACACACGGTAGCCCATGGCAACCCACTGCAGCAGGGGCTGCAGCCTACGCCATCACCGGCGACTCACGGCAGCCCAGCTCCAGGTCGAGCTGTTGTTCACCATCTTAGCTGTTGAGGGCAGTGTCACTGGCCCTCATGTGGGATCCGAACCAGGGCTCTGCTGCACAGAACTGGCATCCCAAGCCAGCTCTTAACCAACACGCCACTCGGCCGGCCCCTTATTATTTTTTAAAGAGTCATACTTTCCTGAGTAAAGTACACCAAAATCTCACATGATATCATTTTAAAGCACTGGGCCTCTGTCTCTTAGACTCATTGCACCCAGATGGCAAATCTGATCCAAGCTCAGATGTTCTGATGACAACATTAACAATGTATTTATAAATTCTGTTTTTATAATATTTTGCCATTTGAGAGTATTATGCTTTCAAAACGGGAAATGGCTTCTATGATGATGAGGGAGAAGAATAAATGTGTTTGTATAGGCTTCTTTGATCTGTTTGAGGCAACACATCAAAGCTGAAAAGACCTCGCCGAAGATAAAGATATTCACAAACCAGACACATCCCTGACCCACTGCGTTGCTGGCATGGGACCAGTCATCAACATCCTCTAAACGTATAAACCACAAAAATTTAAAAGGTCCATATTAAATATGGATATGACCGTGGGGACATTAAAATCAGATTAACATGGGTCAACTTTATCGCTGAAAGAACAAGGTCCCAGTGTGGCAGCAGCCCAAGTGGTGTGTTTAACCCCTGACTTCTTGGCCTGAGACAGTAACTTCTTCAGTGAGGTCTTGGAAATTCCTGAACATGAGGACAGAATTATAAATCTTCAGTGCTGGGCCCAGTTTGACCTTCATCACCTTGACGATGTCCGTCTGTGTCAGAAGCAGGAAGGCTTTGCCATCAATCTTCTGCATGTAATAAATAAACACAAGTAAGAATAAAAGTTATAAAAGCTAGTAAAGCCCATTTACCCTCCGGGAACTCCTGGGAGCGGAGCTGTGTGACACTGAACCTGAGGCAGCCGCCCTGCAGAGCCAGTGACAGTAGAGAATGATGGCGTCCCTCACAAGCCTTAGTCCTAACCATTGCTCAACTCTATTTTCCTCCAGGACTCCGAATAAATTAAATTAAAAAGGTGTTCGTTCTGTTAAATATGAACTCAATATACATGCACTGCTCCCAGGCTAAGTTTCTATTATTACATTTTAAATATCTAGTCCTGTATTTTTATCAAGAGCCTTAAAAATAACCCACTTTCATCCACAAAGTAAATCTCCAGAAATTTTCCCGACAGAACAATGTGTGCACTCCAGTGTTATTTATAATAGTGAAATATTGAAAACAGCCCAGCATTCCAAAAAATAGTAGAAGTCAATAAATTATGGTCTCACCAAGGATGGGGTACTAGGCAGTTGCCAAAATTCACTGGATGATTTGGGAAATTTTTCATCAATCGTTAAGCAATAAATATAATCTGATCATATAGAAAGATTTTGGTTTTAATTTGTAAAATTAAATGTGCGGGGCCGGCCGAGTGGTGCGTTGGTTAAGAGCTGGCTTGGGACGCCAGA
>NW_017731778.1:902397-929277 GCF_001890085.2 Hipposideros armiger
ATATATATATATATATATATATATATATATATATATATATATATATATATATATTTAAACCACTTGAAGTCTTTGCACCAAATGTTAAGGGAAGTTATTTTTGGCTGGTGGAATAGTGGTTTGGTTTTTATTTTCTCCTTTTAATTTTCCTGTATTTTAATTGTTTTGTATGATATTTCTGCCGTTATAAGCAGAAATACAATCAAAATAAATGTTTTATTTATTAACTTTTAAAACAGTGTGGTCTGAGATGTAATAGCTTTCCTGAGATTCATGTGATGGTGAGTGGCCATGGCGCAGGTTGTTTCTCCATAGCTTCTAGAGACTCCATGTGGTCTCAGAGGTCTACACTGGAGACTGTGGATGTGCTATACTCACCTCACCTATTTACACAGATGGCTCAAAAAGAGTACTGTTCCAGAATCGAAAGGACAGATGAAAGGGTTTCCTATAGTAGCACCTTTCCATGAATCTAGCTCCATGGTTCTAACCTTTTAATGAACGATACAAACCCTTAGTATTAATGTCTCACCATGGAAGGAGGGGTCACTCAGGGACCGTGGGTGGGGGGATACATTTTTGAAAAAGTTTTAAAAAGCTTCTTGTGTATTTATGATATATTGCCCAATGAGGAATCGCCCATTTAGAGAATGGAATACCTTTCCCGTGGGGTAAAAAGCTTATTTTCCACAGCAAAGGAGAGAAGCTCCCTGTTTCCATACCCTAACCTGCGTTCAGCTCCAGCATTTTGAGGCAAAACCCACTGGCCAAAGAGCCACTTATCCTAAAAATAAGGTAATGATGGTGATGATGGTGATGATAACAGTTAGTGTTCATGGAGCTATATTCAATTTTTTTCTGTGTGCTTTACTCTTCCCAACAACCCCATAAGGTGGATGAGGAAACCCACAGTTATAAGCCTGATGACTCTCTCATGGTCACGGCTTCTAAGAAGCAATGTTGGGATTTCAGGCAGGGCTTGTTGGCCTCCAGAGGAGAACCTCTGCTCTATGTTGCTGCCATTTATTAAGCCCTTTCTCTGGGACAAGAGCTGGGCTAGGTACTGTAAACATAACTCATTCTAATAATTCAGGTCCCCTCAGAGAACTCTGTGTTTATAGAAGAGGGTAAGAGAAGTGATGTGGTCATGGTGACACTGCTGGTCCTAGTGCCAAGCTGGAGCAGCTTGACCTGTAAGGAGACTTATGAAGAAGGAGTCTTGGGTGTTGCTAAATGCCTGGTCATGTGAGGCTGGACCAACTGTGTCCAAGCTGTGCTGGGCTCAGGTTGAACCAGGAGAACCCCAGGTTTCCATCGGCAGCTACCCAGACTGACACCATAGTTACCCTGATGCTGAGTTCCCTAGAAATACAGGACTTGCCAGGCTCTGAGGGGTTCCAGGACCAAACTCAAGGAATACTTCCTGTGAGTCATGCATGCCCCGACCTCTAGAGAGAGAGAATGTGTATTACAGTCTAGTCTCTAGGAGTACAGTTTTCTTGGAGAGTTGTAGAGCAGTGATGGAGGCTCTGGAATCAGATGGATGTGGACTGGAATCCGACTGCCCTTTCCTTCTGGAGCCTTCACGTCTTCATCGGTGAACTGCCCTGCAGAGTTGTGAGAACCCAAGGACAACAATGGTCCAGGGATTGCAGAGGGCCTGGCACAATAACTATCATTTTCCGCATTATTATTCTGCAGCTGGTCCAGTCTCTTCTGGGGCCTCTAGAGGTATGGATATCAATTCCAGGACAAATGTTAAGCAGTTAGGTGTATTGCTAACAGAGAGGAAGTTGGAAGCAGAATCCCCATAGAAGGATTTGTGGATTCTCTGCACTCCCCTTAAAGCAGCCACAGAGCAAGGAAACACAGGATAGTCCCACTTTCAGTGTGGAGTGGACAACTGTCCCCTCCTCCCAGGGGCAGGCCCATGGTGGGATTCCTCCCTGTCCCCAGGGAAGCGTAAAGTCATGGTGTAGAGGCTTCATGATACTTAATAATTAATTAAGTATTAATCAATTAACATGTTCAAACAGTCCATTTCTTGAACATGCTATACGAGAAAACCACCACAGCATTCTGTGCCAAAGCACAGCAAACATAAGCGAACCAGAGACAGAGGCTGGCCGTGCTGTGCCCACTGTACTGCTGGGCTCTTTCCTGCTAGGACCTCTTCTCTTGACTCTCTCCAAACTGCTCTTATTTATACTTAAGTAAATGGAAACAAAGCTTTTCTGAATCTAGAAATATAGGGGGGTAGAAAACATACATATATATATATATATATATATATATATATATGTACAAATATATACTATATATTTTACATTTCTTACCTCTTTCTTGAAGCACTTGGCATGCTCTTCACAGCCCAGCAGAGACTGTACAAATTCAGCCACCTACAGCGCAAGATGAAAGCCTGATTTAAAACATGCACCTGAAACAATTTCTTGGGCTGTAGTAATTCAACATGGGACTAAAATATACTTCAAATGCCTCGGACACTTTGGGTTTTAATAGTAACTATCAAGTCACATTCATTAGCATTCACCAGCTCAGAAATGAGATCAGCCCCCAGTATCTTTCTGACCTCTTATTTCTAGGCTGGCCTACATGATGACAATGACAGTCTCCATCTGTGTGGAACTCTGGCATTCTAGAACCTTGTCTCATCTGATCCTCCCATCCACCCTGTGGGATCAGGGATGGCAGGAGGTAGTGGCCTGTGCATGGCAGTTATTATAATGACTCTTAGAGATGGGTACATGCCCACCTGGCCTTTCAGCAGACATCAGGGCCAGATCCCATCTCACTCATCTGAGTCTCCAGCTCCTCACCTGGTGGTTGGCCAGCAACAGGGGCTCAAGGGATCTATGTGGAGTGAATTCCCATGTAAATGACTGTGAAGCTGAGGCTCAAAGATGCTTAAGAACTTACTCAAGGTCACGCATGGCCAGTAAGTGCCAGGGATGGTTTTGGAACTCAAATTTTCTGACTCCAAACCCAGAGTTTTGGAGAATCAGTCTCTGACTCAATTTCTCACCCTTAACTTTTTCCTCCTTCTCCATCCACACATACCCTGAATTCCTTTTAATAAGAGAGATCAGGCAAAGATCTGGCTATAAGCTCAGGAAGCCACTGAGTGTTCCCAAGTGACACTTTTAGAGAGCTGACTGAACAAAGGTGATAAAGCGTAGACTTCCAACAACCAGAATGTCAACAGGTTTCTGGCTGCTTCTGGCATGGTCTGGCACTGCTGTAGCATGGGGTGAAAGGCAAGATACAGGCAGTATCACACGAATTCTGGGAGGAATGCTAGGAGGAACCATCTTGTTGCTTTTTTGTTTGTTTTTACTTTTTGGCTCTCTGCCTCTTGTATGGACTGAATTGTGTGCACTCACCCTTGTCTCCTGCGTCTCAGGAGGAAGGCCAATGCGAAGGCCAGGGAGCCCAGGGCCTTCTGTCAATCACAGAGCTCTGGGAGCAAAGGTCCCTGCAGGCACTCTGGGAGAGGTGAGCAGGTATTGGCCCCTCCCCACACTTTGCAGAAGAGAACAGTACAGGGTTGGCTGATTTCCAGCTTACAGAGTGGCCAGAGCCGACATCTGTGTGCTCTGTCCCCTAGAGCTCTGTCCCCTGTCGGCTCACAACTATGTTTAGTCTGTCTAATATGAAGTTTTCAGAATATCTTTTTATAGGCAATCAACATGCTGGTGCCTGCTTTACTCACCTCTGATGCTGCAAGTACATTTTATTATGAGTCATTTATAATCATCCTTCTAAAGTGGATGATGATGAGAATTAAAACAAAAAATTCCTTCCAAAGCAGTCACCATGCTGCCACACAATGGCATCTTCAAGTCTTAGGGCACTTGAGAGGCGCCAGTGTGCTTCCCTCTGGCCTCCTCGGCTTTTACAGTTCCCAGACATTGTGCATGAGAGCCCAGAACTCTGCAGTCCACGCACCTAGGAAGCTGATTCTGTTTGCTGAGTTAACNCTTATTTATACTTAAGTAAATGGAAACAAAGCTTTTCTGAATCTAGAAATATAGGGGGGTAGAAAACATACATATATATATATATATATATATATGTACAAATATATACTATATATTTTACATTTCTTACCTCTTTCTTGAAGCACTTGGCATGCTCTTCACAGCCCAGCAGAGACTGTACAAATTCAGCCACCTACAGCGCAAGATGAAAGCCTGATTTAAAACATGCACCTGAAACAATTTCTTGGGCTGTAGTAATTCAACATGGGACTAAAATATACTTCAAATGCCTCGGACACTTTGGGTTTTAATAGTAACTATCAAGTCACATTCATTAGCATTCACCAGCTCAGAAATGAGATCAGCCCCCAGTATCTTTCTGACCTCTTATTTCTAGGCTGGCCTACATGATGACAATGACAGTCTCCATCTGTGTGGAACTCTGGCATTCTAGAACCTTGTCTCATCTGATCCTCCCATCCACCCTGTGGGATCAGGGATGGCAGGAGGTAGTGGCCTGTGCATGGCAGTTATTATAATGACTCTTAGAGATGGGTACATGCCCACCTGGCCTTTCAGCAGACATCAGGGCCAGATCCCATCTCACTCATCTGAGTCTCCAGCTCCTCACCTGGTGGTTGGCCAGCAACAGGGGCTCAAGGGATCTATGTGGAGTGAATTCCCATGTAAATGACTGTGAAGCTGAGGCTCAAAGATGCTTAAGAACTTACTCAAGGTCACGCATGGCCAGTAAGTGCCAGGGATGGTTTTGGAACTCAAATTTTCTGACTCCAAACCCAGAGTTTTGGAGAATCAGTCTCTGACTCAATTTCTCACCCTTAACTTTTTCCTCCTTCTCCATCCACACATACCCTGAATTCCTTTTAATAAGAGAGATCAGGCAAAGATCTGGCTATAAGCTCAGGAAGCCACTGAGTGTTCCCAAGTGACACTTTTAGAGAGCTGACTGAACAAAGGTGATAAAGCGTAGACTTCCAACAACCAGAATGTCAACAGGTTTCTGGCTGCTTCTGGCATGGTCTGGCACTGCTGTAGCATGGGGTGAAAGGCAAGATACAGGCAGTATCACACGAATTCTGGGAGGAATGCTAGGAGGAACCATCTTGTTGCTTTTTTGTTTGTTTTTACTTTTTGGCTCTCTGCCTCTTGTATGGACTGAATTGTGTGCACTCACCCTTGTCTCCTGCGTCTCAGGAGGAAGGCCAATGCGAAGGCCAGGGAGCCCAGGGCCTTCTGTCAATCACAGAGCTCTGGGAGCAAAGGTCCCTGCAGGCACTCTGGGAGAGGTGAGCAGGTATTGGCCCCTCCCCACACTTTGCAGAAGAGAACAGTACAGGGTTGGCTGATTTCCAGCTTACAGAGTGGCCAGAGCCGACATCTGTGTGCTCTGTCCCCTAGAGCTCTGTCCCCTGTCGGCTCACAACTATGTTTAGTCTGTCTAATATGAAGTTTTCAGAATATCTTTTTATAGGCAATCAACATGCTGGTGCCTGCTTTACTCACCTCTGATGCTGCAAGTACATTTTATTATGAGTCATTTATAATCATCCTTCTAAAGTGGATGATGATGAGAATTAAAACAAAAAATTCCTTCCAAAGCAGTCACCATGCTGCCACACAATGGCATCTTCAAGTCTTAGGGCACTTGAGAGGCGCCAGTGTGCTTCCCTCTGGCCTCCTCGGCTTTTACAGTTCCCAGACATTGTGCATGAGAGCCCAGAACTCTGCAGTCCACGCACCTAGGAAGCTGATTCTGTTTGCTGAGTTAACACGGCTTTCTCTTTCCTGGGTGAACGGGAAACATGCAGCATGTGTTTGGTATTTCCAAGGATCTAAAGGAAGCCTTGTAATACTGATGGTCAAGTTGCAGAGACATGGTCACTAAGGCAGATGATGGCAGGGCTTACAGAGTGTTTCTGGGGACCGGACACTGAGAGGTGGGTGTAGTCCCCTCATTCCCTAGGCTGCTGTTCTGGCCAAGGGTGTCCTGACCATGGCTACATGTGAGGCCTCTGCTGGGTCCCGGGAAGGCTGGGCCTGTGAGCAGATGGAGCCTGAACTTTCAATGAGTGTGCAGTTTGATTAGTGGTGGGAGGAGAGAGGCAAAATGGCTAGTAAAGGATGGCTTACTAATCACCATATGCATGGTCCAGTGTGCTAAAACCCAGAAGAGAGGTATGAGGGCTGCGGACTTCTAGAAGGGACAGATGGTATCTCAGGTGGGAACTCAGGAGAAGCACTGCGAGGGAGGTGGCGGCGCAGACGGGGACTGCTGGTATTTCCACTGGGGGAGATTTGGGTCAAGAAGACCTTTTTGGCACGGAGCCTCACAGATGCAGGACCACAAGCAGGGGGCACAGCTTGGCTAGAGCTGTGGAACAGAAGGGGAGGGGCGGGAAAGGCAGAAGAGGGCTGTGGTTTCCTGGTGTGCTTGTACTTCTATCAGCGGACCTTAGGAAGCCCTGAAGCGGTGATTCTCGACCCTGACCACACCTTGGAACCCCCTGGAGAGCTTTAAAAATGACAGAAGGCCAGGTGCATGCCACAGAGATTAACTGGGGCCAAGTGCTGGGCATATATTTTTAGACTCCCCGTTGATTGTAATGTGCAGTTAGAGCTGAGGATAGCGGAGTGAGAGAAAGCCTGTGAGAGGATCTAGCATTGTGTAGCTGGGAGGCATCTGCAGCAGTCCTGTGGGAGTACTGCAGGACTGGCCGCTTAGCACCCAGCAGAGCAAAGAGCTGGAGGTAGGAGGTGCTGCAAAGTAAAATCCCGAGGATCTGCCCATAGGCCAGGTGAGGGGCCAAAGGAATCAAAATGCTCTAGGACAGGTTTCTGAACCCCAGCACTACTTACATGCTGGGCCGGATCTTTCTTTGCTGTACTGCAGGGTGTTTGGCAGCATCCCTGGCTACTGCCTGCTCCCCTTGTGACAATCAAAAATGTGTCCAGATGTTGTCAACATCACCCTGGTTAAGAGCCATTGCTCGAAAGGAAGGTCCTTTTGGGATGGCTGTTTCACAGGAAGAGAAGATGAATGTCATATTAAGGAAATTAAAAATAGAAAAGAGGGACTGGAAATTAGCTGAAGACTTACATGTTGTATGTACCCCAATCATGAGCTCCCATGGGGAAGCCATCCTAGCCACAGGGCCCCTGGGTTCCCCACAGGCAAAGTGAGGTGCTTGGAAAGGTGTCCTCTTTAAATACATGCTCCAGGAACTGCTGCTCACAGCACAGGAGTTACATGTTGCCTTGATGGTTTGCATAGGTTAACTTATCCTTTTCTGGGCAGACAAATGAAGAAGAGAAGCACATTCCCTCTTAGTATTGTTAGCCAAGAAATCATTGTCTCTGTCAAAGGTGGACTGGATTTTTTTAATGGGAGTAAATAATATGTTAAACCAGAGTAAACAGACCAGTGCCGCCAAGCATGGTGGCCCTGAGCTTGGTGTCAGCTCAGCCTCTCACTGTCCTGTTCATCTTCTGTCTTCCTCAGATGGAAGGTGGGGTAGAGGTGGGAAGCACTGACATATAGTTTGCTTTATCACGTTTAAGAAATTCTCTGTCTTTTTTGCAAGGCGGTTCTGTTTCTACTCAATCTGTTTTTCTTTTTCCAAAGTAAAGAACAAGTTCCATGATATCTATTGAGGCAGATTTTCTGGCCAGAATTATAAAATACCCAGAGGCCTTGATCATGATTCAGTATCATTATTCAGTATGGTTAGTATTTATTTCCCCATAAGAAGTTATGTTTTGAGCTTTAATAGAAAGCCTGTTTTGCTACAACTTTTCTAAATGTAAAGTAGTGAGCTTTAACATATCATAGAGTCGTATCAGAAAGTTTCCCTCATGTTCTCCCCTTCAAAACTTCTTCTCTTCTTCAAATTTGTAGTATATATGGAGAACTGTTTAGGTAAGTGAGAGCGAACTCTATGAAAGAAGAAACTACCATCCGTTTGCTTCCACCCAAGATGGCTATGTGGATGCATCTGCTTTTCTGAGGTAATGACAGCTTTGTTGGAGTTGGGGTTGGGTCTTGGCTCTGGAAAGCACAACTGGTGGGAGGCTGACACGCGGATGGTTCCCTGGGTTCTCTGGAGCACAGTGTTCCACAGCTAAAGCCCCAGTTTTGTTTTGGAAGGATACTGAGTAAGTTAAATCTAGGAATGACACAGCAATTTGGAAAGACTAAGAAAGATGACACTGTGCAGGCTCTTCGATGAGCCCATTACTTTACCCAACTTACTTTCCCCAGCGACCTACTTTTCCTGGCATCCTCTAGGAGCTCAGCAGGCTTTGTTTTCTTCACTGGGGCTGCTGCTCTCTTAAATCTTTCCACATGGTGGTGTTTTCTATTTTGCTGAGCCTGTAGCTGTGTGCCTGATGGTACTGCCTCAAAGTCCTCCGGGGACCATGTTTCCAGCCCAGGCCTCATTTTTTAACAGCAAAGTTTATTTGCCCTTTTTTTAAGTGCCCGATGGTATAGGCTGCTATGCTTAGTTAGCAATACCCTGGTTTTTTCAAAATACTCCCTTCTGTGTAAAGATTGCTTTTAAAACGACTGCCATCTTTTAAAGTTAATGGGCATTTAGGGAGCACTTAGTTGAGGCTGGTGCGATTTATATGTGCTGTTTTAAAAACCATCTTTTTAAATAAAAAGTGCAAGTATCCATGTGTGCCCCAAACATACAGGAGTCACACTTGTGGTTGTAATGTGCAATACATGTCACATCCAGACCTCATGTGCCCATGAATAACTACATAAAATTCACTTTCAGTTTATTTACTCACACATTTGTCAGACGCCTACTCTATGCAAGATACTTTGTGATACACATGTAAAAAACTACAAAAGTGTTTTAGTTCCTACTCTTAAATACCTATACTCAGAGTAAAAAATAATACACTTCACACTGACCATAATTTGAGTGTGTGCACATATTCACCCCCTTCTAACAAAGGTTTCATGAATCAATAACCTTTCCTACAATTATGTACTTTCATCTAGTCTTGTCTTTCATTTTAGAACCTCTAAGTTGGCTTTACAGCCCACCTATGATTTCACAAACACTTCTGTAGTAGAAACAGCCACAATGACAAAGGAGTTAAAAGCCAGCCCCCATGCTCTGGGGAAGGCCATGCCTGCACTTGCTTCTCTTCACAGGTGACGTAGAGCAAAGTGGAGGTGTTCCTCCCAAGCCCGGTAGGCAGACAAAAGAGGACGTTCTTGCACTTCATCTTCTGCCATGACAGCCACCTGCCTTAAGTCTCGCCTAACACAAAGGACGCACAAGTCCGTTTTCAACATGACTTTTCCCTGTCTACAATGGTTCCCCTCCAATACGCCAATAGGAACAGAGCACAAAATAACACTCTCCCCCACCCCCGTGTTCCTGCTCCCCTGAACTGCCTTTTCAAATCCTCACTACCCTGTTCACCATTTTATTGGGTCTTCGGAAAAGTCATGACGCATGTTTGCGACAGATGGCACTAGTTCATTTTTGGAAGTACTAGAGTCATTCACATCTATGTTATTGTTGTGTCATTTGACAGCTGACAGTTTTAGCTTCATTCTGAAAAAAGATTGAGCAATTTGGTTGAGTTTTGGAGATTTTACAAGTTGAAGATGGAAGACCAAACTGTGCATTTTCACCATATTTTACTGTTTTACTTCCATAAAGGGAAGAACGCACATCAAGCTTGTGAAAAGTTGCATAAAGTTTACGATGACAATGCTCTACAAGAACGTCAGTGCCAATGATGGTTCATGAAATTCTGTGCTAGTGATTTTGATCTCAACGACGCTTCTCGGTCAGGGAGGCCCACCAAGGTTGATGATGGCAAAATAAAGACATTGATCGAGTCAAACCCAAGTTACATGGCACAAGAGTTGCAGAAAGATTGAACATCCATCATTCAAGCATTCATGACCACCTGAAAAAGCTGGGATATGTAAACAAGCTTGATATTTGGGTTCCGCATGAAATCAAAGAAGTTTATATGCTCATTAAATGTGAGGAAAATGAACCTTTTTTGAAGCAACTGATAACTGGTGATGAGAACTGGATTGTTTACAACAATGTGGTGTGCAAATGGTCTTTGGTCTCGACGTGATGATTCACATCAAAAGACATTGAAAGCAGACGTTCATCAGAGGAAGATTATGCTCTCAGTGTGGTGGGATTTTAAAAGTGTGTTTTTTGAGCTCCTACCAAGGAACCAAACAATCAATTCGGATGTGTACTGTTGGCAATTGGACAGTTTGAATGAATCGATCATCCAGAAACATCCAAAGCTTGTTAACTGTAAAGGATTTGTGTTCCATCATGACAACACAAGACCACATACAAGTTTGATCAGCCATCAAAAATTATGGGAGCTTGGATAGGATGTGTTGCCACACCCACCATATTTGCCTGACCTTGTGCCATCAGGCTTCCACTTGTTTTGCTCTCTTCAAAACTCCTTGTGTGGTATAACATTCAATTCAGATGAGGCTGTAAATCAGCACCTTGTTCAGTTTTTCACAAATAAAGATAGGTCCTTCTATGAACGAGGCATTATGAAGGTCACTGAAATACGGCAAAAGTTTATTGAACAAAATGGGCAATATATCATTGATTGATCTTTGTTCTTTATATAAGTAAATGACCTTGGAAAAACATAAACAAAATACATCATGACTTTTCCAAAGGTCCAATAAATGTGTTGTATATAACGGTGGTAAACTCTGTTGTTGGTGTTCGCTGGGATGCCTCCTAAATGAACTCCCTTCTGCTTTATTTTCTAAGATACATGTAGAACCATCACAAAGCCCACACTTACAACCCATCAGAGATTCTTGTTGAGGGCCTAGTTTGGTGCCAGGAAATGTACTGTAGTGTGTGAGGATACTGACACTATAAATTTAGGACATTGTCCTCAAGAGCACATCTATTTCCTTTCTCAGGTTAGGGAAGTTTTCCATCATTATTTCTTCATATAGGTTTGCAATTCTTTGCTCTCTCTACTCTCCTTCTGATACCTGTATGATATGAATGTTGGTAGGCTTGATGTTGTCCCAGAGGCCCCTTAAACTACCCTCTCTTTTAAAAACTTTTCTTGCTCTTCTGTTTGGGTGTTTTCTGCTTCCTTATCTTATAAATCACTGATTCGATCCTCTGTTTCATCTAATCTACTGTTCATTCCCTCTAATTTATTCTTCATTTCAGTTATTCTTCACTTTTGACTTGTTCTTTTTAATGTTTTCTATCTCCATTTGTATGTTTCATATATCTTTGTTGAAGTTCTCCCTGAGATCATTGAGCATCCTTATAACCAGTGTTTTGAACTCTGCATCTGGTGGATTGCTTGTCTCCATTTTGTTTAGTTATATTTCTGGAGCTTTATTCTGTTCTTTTATTTGGGACATGTTTCTTTGTCTCCACATTTTGGTGCCTCCCTGTGTGTTTTTCTGTGTATTAGGTAGTGCTGCTATGCCTCCCAGTCTTAGTAGAGTGGCCTCATGTAGTAGGTGTTCTGTGGGGCTCAGTGGCACAGGTTCCTCCCTGTTGACCAAAGCCAGATGCTCCAGGTGTGTCCCTTCTGTGGGTTATGTGTGTCTTCCTGTTGTACTTGAGCCTTGGTTTGCACATCAGTGGAAGAGATTGACCCTCAGGCTGATTGGTTGTAAGGACTGGCTGTGATTACAGAGAAGAAAGGAGCTGTGGCACAGGGCCTTAACATATGGAGCAGGATTCACTTTAGCACGGTTCTGGTGCCTTCCCAGTCTGCCCATCGTGGGTGTTGTCTTTGGGGGTGGCGGGTAATGTTCCAGCTCAGTCTGAAGTTTGCCACTGAGTGTGCCAGCCTTGGGGCCTCCTGAGGGGACCCGTTGCTGGACAAGTTCAGCCTCAGCCTTTACCCTGCTCGGGGCAAGCTGATATGAGCCACAAAGTAATCTATAGATGGCTGCCACCTGCCATGGGCTTGGAGGTGCCTTGAGAGGCCAAGCTGAGATCTGAGGCTGACTGTTGATAGTGCCAGGCTTAGGGCTGCTTGGCAAGAGGTGTGGGACATGCTGGAGCCAGATGCTGCTTTTTTGGGTTTTGTGAACCTTTGAGCAATTTTCGGAATGTCTGCAGCATAAGCCAAGTCAGGCTGTTTATATGGAAAAGCCACTGGAGGCAGCTAGGTGGCCCCGCAGGTTGGGTGGGGCAGGGCCTTAGGGTTCACCAGGGTGGGGTGAATGAAGAGTGTTCGCCAGGTTGATGGAGACTCAGACATGGTAGGCACTTACATCTGTAGGCTGGAAGGGAGGAGAGCTCACAAAGAAACAATGGCTTCTACCAGCTCCTCCATCTGGGAGAAAGCTGCCCCTTCAACCCTTGTCCTGCAGCCAGACAATTCAGTTTCTTCCTATATGTCCCTGGTGCATTTCGAGCTGCTGCCCCAGTACTGGGGCTCAGAGCAAGTGAGTCCATCAGTAAGTCCATGTCTAGGCTCTTTAATAAGAGTGCCTTGGAATCCAGTTGTCCTCATCTCACTCAGCCACCATCTCTGCTGGTTTTCACTGCCGGAAGTTGTGGGGACTCCTCTTCCTGGCACTGGAACCCTGGATTGGGGAGCCTGGTGTGGGGCTGGGACCCCTTGCTCCTGCAGGGGGGATGTTGGCAGCCAAGATATACCTCCTGATTTTTAATGGTCATATGCAGGTGTGGTACCAGCCCGTTCCACATCTCTGCCCCTCCTAACAGTCTTGAGTTGGTTTCTTATGCATGACGTCTGGCAATTAAATTCACAAACTCATCCTAGAAAAAGTGCTACATACCTCATTGTTCACTATCACTATGGTCACTTTCAAAGCACTCCCCTTGGGAAGCTATGCACTGATGCCAGTGTCTAGTCCACTTTTCAAAGCAATTTTGGAACTCTTTTTTTCTGGAATGACCATCAGAGCTATCATCGTATTACTCTTGATGTCCTGAATGTCATTAAAATGTCTTCCTTTCAATATTTCCTTGATCTTCGGTTAAAGAAAGAAGTTATTGGGGGCCAGATCAAGTGAGTAGGGAGGGTGTTCCAATACAGTTATTTTTTACTGGCTAAAAATTCCCTCACAACATTGCCATTGAGCTGGTGCATTGTCGTGATGCAAGAGCCATGAATTGTTGGTGAAAAGTTCAGGTTGTTTTTGTCTAACTTTTTCATGCAGCCTTTNACCCTATGTCTTTTGATGACAACATTTAATCCATTTCCATTTAAAATAACAGTTGATAGATATGTAGTTATTACCATGTTATTATTCATATTCTTAATCTTTTTCTTTCTTTGACTTCTTAAAGAACTCCCTCTAAGATTCCTTGTAATACTGGTTCCTGGGAAGCTCTTTATCTATTGATTCTACATGATCATGTTGCAGGGTAGATTAATCTTGGTGTAGGTCCTTGCTTTTCATCAGTTTGAATATTTTGTGCTAATCCCTTCTGACCTGCAAAGTTTCTGTTAAGAAATCAGTGAATGATCTATGGGAGCTCCCTTGTAGGTAATTAAATGTTTTCTTATAGCTTTTAAAATTATTTCTTTGTCTTTAACTTTTGGCATTTTAATTATGATGTATCTTGGTGTGGGCCTCTTTGGGTTCATCTTGTTTGGGATTCTCTGAGCTTGGTAGGCTTCTATGTCTATGTCCTTCACCAGGTTAGGAAAGTTTTTCATCATTATTTCTTCAAATAGGTTTGCAATTTCTTTCTCTCTCTACTCTCCTTCTGATACGCCGCTGACATGAATGTTGGTGTGCTGGATGTTGTCCCAGAGGCCACTTAAACTATCTTCAGTTTTTTGGATTCTTTTTACTTTTTGATGCTCTGTTTGGATGTTTTCTGCTACTTTATCTTCTAAATCACTGATTCAATCTTCTGCTTCATCTAGTCTACTACTGAGTCCCTCTAATGTATTCTTCATTTCATTTATTGTAGTCTTCATTTCTGACTGGTTCTTTTTGATGTTTTCTTTCTCCATTTTTATGTTTCCAATCTCTTTACTGAAGTTCTCTCTGAGATCACTGAGCACCCTTTTAACCAGTGTTTTGAACTCTGTATCTGGTAGATTGCTTTGTCTCCCTTTGTTTAGTTCTTTTTCTGGAGCTTTGTACTGTTCTTTTATATGAAACATTTTTCTTTATCTCCACATTTTGGATGCCTTCCTGTGTTTATTTCCATGTATTAGGAAGGCTGCTATGCCTCCTGGTCTTAGTAGAGTGGTCTTATGTAGTAGGTGTCCTGTGGGGCCCAGTGGCATAGTCTTTCTGGTCCTCAGAGCCAGGCACTCCAGGTATGTCCCTTGTGTGGGTTGTGTGTGCCCTCCTTTTGTAGTTGAGCCTTGATTGCTGTTTGCATATTAAAGGGAGAGACTGATCCTTGGGCTGATTGGTTGCAGGGACTGGTCTTGACTATAGTAAAGCAGTTTTGTGCAGAGGCTGACCATACAGAGCAGGATTTGCTTTGTCAGAGCTCTGGTGCCTGCCCTTTGAGAATGTGTTCCTCAGAGGTGGCAGGGTGATGCTCTAGCTCAGCTTGGTCTGAAGCTGGTCACCAGACATACCAGCCTTGGGACCTCCTGCCATTTTCCAAGCAGTTCTCTTCAATTGTCATGGAAAAGTCCGACCTCCTTTGAAGTCCCACCTTTTGGGCTTTGCAATTCAGTACCTCTTCTCAGTTATTGGCCTTCTCTCCTCAGCTATGCTCCCTCATTCAGTGAAACGGCCCCTGTCCACTCTCGGTCTGCTTTCCCTCTGGGGGATGTGCCTTGGCTCCCCTCCCTTCCGTTCTTCTCCTGCCTGCTCCTCATAGTCACACCTTTGAAGACCGGGAAGCACGGCTCCTCACAGGCAGCATCTGGCACTCAGGTGCTGGTCTTCCTTTCTGCCGGAGGAGCCTCTCCTGATAGTTCATACTCAGTGGGCACCCAAGCTGTGTCCAACTCCCCTGATAGACTGTGGAGTTTTCCATTTCTGCCCCTGCACTTTTCTGTCTCTCTTCCCTAGCCCCACCTCAGGAACTTGAGCTTGTTTCCTCTCTCCTTCAGAGGCTGCCCCCATGTCCTCCGGTCCTCAGGGCACTTCTCTACCCACTTCATGCTTGCTGGCCTGTGGGACTCAGCCTTCCTGGTGTCCCTGGCCTTGCTTCCTCTATACAGGCATTTTCTAAGGGGTTGACTGCCAAACGTAACATGATACTGAAGGAATAAGTCATTTAGTCACCAGGGAAAGTGGCAAATAATACACACGTCCTAGAGTGGGACTCAGTTTCCTGCTCTGTGAAGAGGGTTAGTCCCCAGCTTTTATTTCTAAGGGCAGGTTTTTAGTGAAATACCCTTTTTAAGAAGTCTCCAATCCCAGGTGTCTATACATCAGATTCTCAGACCTAGATGCTAGGGGCTCCCTGGCACAGAGTCCCTCAGGCCTCATCACTGTCCACAGCCCTCCCCAGCCCATCAGGGGGTGAGTCATGCCTCCTCAGGGCGGCTCCTGTAGGACCCCCACCACTTGCTACCTTATATTGAAATTGTCTGTCTACTTAGCCATCTCTATTAGTGGAGTGTAAATTCAAGGGCAGTCATTTCAAATTCATCCTCACATCCCCATGGGGTAGCACAGAACTGACACATGGTACAAAATAGTACACTTGCTCAATATCTGATGTGACTGTTGGGCCAGCTGAAGAATTCTACTGCAGAGAAAAATAATGCAGTGGCAAATGCTAACTTAGTCTGTGCCAGTGAAAACAATGAGTTTCCATCCTGTGGACTCGTTTGCCAAATATACTCAGGACTGAAAAGGCTGGGAATTGTCTGTGATATGAAATGTAACTAACTCCTCAATTTGATACTCTAGAATTAGATGTCCCCCGGTTTTATTTTAACAAAAATGCAGAAAAAATCCATACTAACTTTTGATATATTAGTCATCCAGTGAAAGACTTAGTGTGCAGAATATTTTTTGATGTCTAAAGGGTAAGCTTTTAGTTTAATATCTGCTTCACACAGCTTGAGAGACATCATTAATTAACTTCTTTAGATTGAACACTAAAAGCAATTACCCAGCATGTATTTTTTATCCTTTGCAAGATTGTTTTCCTTTACTTGTAAAAGTGAGACCATAGTTGAATGAACACTAATAGTCAACTTGACCAAGGACTGGAGTCACTCTTTTCAAAGTGGGTGCTCCCTCCCTGGTTACTTCTTATTCTGACTCTTCACAGTTAGTTACAGGAAGAACAAGCTGTGTTTGGATTGACATTCACACATTGAAAGGCCGTCCCATCTTTATACACATATGAATATAACACACATGAAAACACTACTGTGCACAAAGAAACAAATGGTTTAATTCTATGTTAACTCCAACAGTGGGAGGTGGTAGTGGAAGGAGCAATNATGGTTGTTCTGTAGTTTAGTTGTAATTTTGATGTGCACGTGGGAGGTGATAAACACAGCATTTGCCTAATCTGCTATTTTGACTGGGAATCTCCTCCTGCACTTCCTAACTCGGTCCCGCTGATCTCTATCCTTGTAACTCCTCTGGATGAGCACTGCCTTGGTGAGTGCTCACTCCTATCTCATATTTCTGCCTACTGGAATACTTGTTCCATGTTCAGTGGTGTAATCTGCAGGGAACTCTAACTTGAAGTATCCCATAGTAAATTCATCATCTTATCCTTCTGCCCCTAAAGTGGATCCTTTTCCAAAGTTTCATTTCTTTTGACAGCACCACTATTTTCCCCTTCTTTCAGATGAACTCTAGGGCCTTATAGCTCTCACACATTATTATCCTAATTAAGTTCTAAACTGTGTAGTGATGAGATTCTTAAAGGAATCACATTTGGCTCATTTCACTTATTCATCTCTGTATCTGATCTATTCCCCTGTGCAGTAGCTTTTGATTTTAAAATGTCTACTGAATTGGGGTGGTTCTTCTCATGGCAGCACCCAGTCCAGGCCCTGGTTATTTCACACCAGGAGCTCAGTAACCGCGATGACTTCTGGTCATCTCCCTCTCGTCACTCTTACTCTTTTTGTAGATCATTGCTATTCTCACCTTCACACAGTGACTTTCTACATAAGAATCTAAGGTGGCTCATTCTGTCCACCAATTAACATTCATACCCAGTGCCTGGTCTCAGACGTGGCCCATCTTCCCCATCTCATGTCATTGTTCTCTGTGCCCAGGTCCACAGCGTGTGTGGTTGGCTCAGCACCTGGATCTCACTATGCAGCCTTAAGAGGTTAGTTGCTGGTGCCTCAGTTTTCCTATCTGTAAAATGGGCAAATAAGACTACATGTCTTATTATCATTATATTAATATTGTTCACTATCATTAATGTTAGTAAAGCATGCGTTGTGTATCTGCCGTCCTTGCATATGTCATACTCACTTCCATGCAACCTCCTATTGTTCCCTTGTTTTGGGAATTGGGAACTGGAATGGCTTCCCTTCTTTCTTCTGCTTAGATATATTTCATTTTGGTTTCAAAATCCACCTAATGATGTCCTTGTCATTCAACAAACATTTACTATGTTATCTACTAAGTGCCAGGTGTACTGAGAGGTTCTCAAGATACAAGTGAGTGAAATAAGGTTTCTTCTCATCTGGTCAGGGGTCAGACAAGTGACTGAAGGTGCAGTGACAGAAGACTCTCAGATGACCTGGGAGCACAAAGAGTATGTCTGACCCAGCCTACAGGTTCCTACAGGAGGTGAGCCCTGAACTGATGGCTGGTGGTGGCAGCAGACAGAGTGGGAGCAGGTATTTGAGGCAGTGGTAGCAACTGTGCAAGAATGAGAACAACACGCAGGGACTGGGGAGGGGCATGACTCTGTATGCCAGAGTGGGAGGGCCATGTCGGGGTGTGTGAAAGGTGAGGCCAGAAAGGCAGGCAAGGACTGTCCATGCAGGTCTCAGTGGCATGCTGAAGCTGTTGTGGGAGAGCTAGGGATTGTTTTAAGTTGGGCAGAGACGCACCTAGAATTCTCCCTTCTCTACCATGCTCTCTTCTCCCAGGACACAGTTGCTCTGTACACACATGCAGGGCTGGGGCTGGACTTCCCCAGGACCTCTTTCTGAGCAGGACAGTGACGATTTAAGGAACCAGGAGCACAGCAACAAGGGAGGGAAGAGGAGCCACTTGCAGTCTTAAAAAAAGGTAGAACTTCAGGTGAATGGCTTGAAAGTCAGAACAAATAACTTGCTATTGTGTTCTCAGCCGAACTCCTCAGTACATGCAATATTGTTGCAAGGGCAAAACCGTACATGATTTGATTATAGACACCACAGCTTTTAATTCTGTTGGCTCCATCATGAAGCTGATGCACACTTTGTAAACTGGTAAAAATTCATAACCCAGGGCAGACTCTGCATACTCTTGAAGGAGCAGGATCACATTTAGTCATTCCCCCAAACAGCCAGCCAGCTCCTGGCACGTTCGGTCAATTCTCCGTTACCAGCAGTGGAAGGAGAGGTGTGCCTGCAGGGTGCGCTGGGGAAAAGATGTTGGCCTCTCTGTTCCATGTGGACCAATGCTCGGCAGGGGGAATCCACCAGGCAGATTCTGTGAGGTGCTTGGGAGAAGGAGGAGGGAGCAGGGTCCTCTCCAAACCTCCAGCCTCTGGGTGACCTTCCCACCTGCCCTTTGTTCTCGGCTCAAAAGTAACACCTAAAGCAAGATTAAGTTAAATTGAATGCAGTAAGTGCTCGATGAACACTTTGTAACTACAATAATTTAACTCCTTGGAGTGACCCAAGGATTTCCTTCAATTAATAAAAATAAATAAGACCTGATTAGGGAAAACAAAACCTTTGTCAAAGGAATGTTAGTTGAAGAAATCTTCCTTCAAAGAAAATTGTTTTAAATATGAAACTTTTTTACAGCACTGCAGTAAGCAATGGACTTACCTGATCCTTAATAAAAACCAAAGTCGTGGGCCGGCCGAGTGGCGCGATGGTTAAGAACTGGCTTGGGATGCCAGAGGGCCCCGGTTCGGATCCCACATATGAGGACCAGTGACACTGCCCTCTACAGCTAAGATGCTGAACAACAGCTCAACCTGGAGCTGGGCTGCCATGAATCGCCGGCGACGGCGTAGGCTGCAGCCCCTGTGGCAGTGGGTTGCCATGGGCTACAGCGAGTAGCCAGCAGCCAGCGTGAGTGGCCAGAAGCCGCAGTGAGCAGCCGTCCAGAAGCCGGCGACTGATCTGCCTCGCCCGGGAAGAGCGCAATGATGGTGCCCACTTGGGCCAGTGAAGCAACGTCCTCCACAACTAGACTGAAGAACAAAATGACAGCAACTTGTCTGTTCCCCTTCCCCCAATTCCCCATCACTGGTCTAATTCCCCAATAAAAATCTTTAAAAAAAAACAATTAAAAAATAAACAAAAACAAAGTCGTAAGGCATGTTTATATTAAAATCAGATCTATTTTTTCTCTATATTGCATCTTATAGTGTGTTTAGATCTAATTTACTTTAAAAAGAAATATAAGGTTGACCAATGACACGTGACTTTGTATGGACAAATGGGCAGCACAGAGCTGCTGAGTAGTGAGAATACAGGATCCGGAGCTCACTGGGCTAAGGGAGCTCTGGGCACAGAACACCCTGGGGTGGGCACTCTGCCAGAGAAGATGCCGCTCAGGACAAGAGCTGCCAGGACTCAAGGCTGAGATGCTTAGACATTTGTGCTTCCTCAAATTCAGTCTGTGATGCTGGATTGGAGGCTTGGCCCCTCTGCCTAAATGAGCCCAAGGCTGATGGCCACGGAGCACAGAGGTAGTGGGTGCTGGAATAAAGTTAGAGAGAGGAGGGCAAAACCAACTGGAATTTCTTAATTTCCTCAAAATCATGCCTGTCTTTCCCTCTTAAATGTGATACAGTGGATTCAGTGCTTAAGAAATTCTCAGCAGCTGGGCATTCCATCCCAGGGCCCCAGAGCAGCTCTGCTCACCTCATCCACTGTCCATGGGGCCACCTTGCCTGCCTGGATGTCAGCCACGCCTGGAAGCAGCTTGCAGTGCTGCTCCCTACTGAGGGGAAGGTCCCAGAAAGGGTGGGCCGACAAGGATGACAAGAAGACTGACTGGTGCAGCGCCTGCTGCGTCTGCTCAGCAGGGTATTCTGAAAGAGAGGCAGGAGAGGGAAGCGCCAACAATGCGAATTAGTGAGCATCATACAGTTCAGCCTCTCATTCCAGAGGTCTAGAGTCAGGTTGGATAAAGTGCAGACAGTGGAAACCCTGGTCTTTTGGTCACACAACTTCATTGCCAGGAGTCCCCCCGAGCACAGCCAATACCACTGTTCTGTTTCAAAACAATGGTCATGAAAACCAGCTGTTATGTAAATCCTGAAAATCGTGGCTATTTGCTAAGCAAGCTCAAGTAATCTTTATGACACAGTTTGATGCCAACAAAGAGCTCGCTTATCACTGTCACTGGCTTCTCTCTCTAAATCAGGAGTCAGAGGAGCAGAGAGCCTTGCTGAAGGGGGCTGTTAAGCGCATGGACACACGGAGCCACCTGGAATGTGCATGTGCTCTTCCTGGAAGCCGCTTCACGCGTCTCCAAAGAAGGAATGGGCCCTGGGCCACATCTGGCTTCATAGGTCCCCTGAGGGGTACTGAACATAGAATGCAGCACAGGATCCCCGTGAAAACCTGGGCGGCAGCTGCTGCTGTAGCTCCCAGCAAGCCCCGATGACCTCACCGAGACTTACAGAAAGCAGCAGTAGCTGAGATGCGAGTGCCCTAACACAGGCACTCTTAAATGTGTGCCCTCTTTTCAGAGCAGAAGCTCTGAAGGTGCCTCGGTTTTGTGACACGAAAAGCAATGGCTGCTGCTTGCCTAAAACTGGCTGCTGTCACCAAGGAAGAAGGCTTCACTGTTGCCTCATAATTCTCCCCAGCTTTTGTGTAGTTTTCCATCTTCAAGAGTGATTTTACTCTTGTGTATATTCAACATTTATGTGGGGCAATGGATCTCTCAATTCTCTTCTAATTTTGCTTTGAATGTACAAATGGGTAAGGAACAAAAACATTATAGCCATTTCATAGGATGCTCATGCCTTTATGACATCTTTTAAGATTCTCTCAACACACATTAGCAAAATAGTTGTTGATATTTTAAGACTCTGAAGAGAAAGGCCACAAAAGGAAATGTTTTAAGCCCTCTAAAAGTCTACCTTTCCTAATGCAAATGACATGTTAAGTAAGCAGCAGTCACATAATTTAAAGTCTATTATGATAATTTGTTTCACTAAGAATCTGAAAAGCTATTATGCTAATATTTCCACCTCAAATGAATTACAGTTTCTAGTAAGTGAGGCTAACCAGCACTTTGCATGGTCACCTAGTCTCATACCAGACAGTGATCAGAGGGTTTCTAAGCTGTGAAGGAGGCGTTCCATCACTACCCTGGCTGCTTGGCACAGACATCCTGCATATTTACTGATGCTTGCTGTCTACACAGATAAAGAGATAGCAGAATTGTGGCCTTCTCACAAATTCTTGTGCTCCAGTTGCAAGCAGCAGCAAATTCCTCTTTAAATGCTGATTGTCCAGCACTGACCTTTTTAGTATGTAAATAGGTTATCTCCTTCGTGTAGATTAGCCCACAGTGTAAGGCTTAAGGCTGCAGGTTCTGAAGGGAAACTTCACATCTTCTTTGAAAAGCCGGTATGTTTACAAATGTGAATGTTCTTTAATGAAATTGTCAGGTTGGACAAGGGGCATGTACAAAACGAGCCTTAGAAACCCAGGGTGAGAATGTCACAGAGCAAGTCTTCAGTCACAGCCAGGCAGAATCACTGAGGGTTTTCCTGAGAAACCAAGAGTTAAAGCTATGTGCTCTGAGGGATTAAGATTTGAGCCAAAGTGGGGCTTTATTCTGGAAAAGAATCACTGGATCAGTCAATCAGTTGTTTTTGCTGAAAAAGCATAGACTTCAAAAGAAAAATGAAAAACAAAACAACAACAACAACAAACCATATATATCTCAAATCCATGCCCTCGGTAAATCAATTATGTATCGTTTCCAAAAATGTGTAAGACTCTGAAAAGACGCAATTAATGAATCCTGTGTTTTGGAGGTACAGAGATGTTGAGTGACGGTCATCAGATTCCTGTGATTCACAAATAAAAGCTGAAGGTATGTAAGAAAACCATTGTGCTCCCAAGCAAGAAAATTTTCCACACTGTAATTTTGGAAGCAAATTGCCTTGGCTGCTGAGGCATCCACTTGGAAAAAAAACCTAAGGTGTGGTTGCCAGCAGTGAACAGCACTGAAGTTCCTGAGTCCACTGCTTCTTATGGTTCTGGGCTCTGAAGATTGGGACTTCAGTTAGTCCACGCAGCAAGATGACCTTTAGGTTATAACTAAAGGTGGGAGCCTTCGCTTTATGCTGCACACTTGAACTCAGGCTGGTTCTATGCTAGCTATGGCTTTGGAATTCTGTTAACTGTGTCCTTATCAAATCATGTTTGAATGGAGGTGAAATCTATTCTCAAAGGCTAAAGAGACTTTAGTGGGGAATAGGCCCTTTATGCCATGGGCAGTGGGGAAAGGTCTGCAACCACTTGCTAGGCCACAGATCCTTACCTGGTGTCAAGTTCTCAGGGGTTAAGGGCTTGTTTATCTCAGGTTTTGGGCAATGCTTGCCAGTTCAGTTACATGCTGCACATGAAAATCATTTTTATTAATATCAGTTTCACCTAATGAGATGGAAAGCCTGAAAATACTTTTCCTGTTCACAAAGACTTGAGTTAGGTTAGAGAGGGAGTCCCTGAGTAGGATGTTTGGCTAACCAGTCTGCCATCCCTAACACATGACTGGAGTTGAGAATACCCAACAGCAGAACTACTGGGAGGGGGAAGGAGAATGTGCATAAGGACTTATTGTGGTCTTAGCTTACCATACCCACTAACTAAATGGTAGGTGCCCCTCTAAACTTGAGGTCAGGATTAATGTTCAACGAAGAGAAGTTGCATAATTAGAAATCAACACAGTGCAAGACTTATTCTCCAATAGTAACAGAGTGTTTCATGGTGGTGGTTGTTCCTTTTTGTATCATTTACCAAGTCTAATTTCTTCCAAAGCTGATGGTTTTGGGGTAGAATCAACTCTAGCTGAAAGAATGCAAGGACAGTCTTGCCTCCGAGGACTGTGATACCAGGGAAAGGGGGAGGTCCACACCAGCTTGCCTGGTTGTGAATCCTGGTTCCCACATAGTTGCTGAGTGACCTTGGATGAGATACTTAACTTCTATGTATCAAGGTTTCTCATCTTTGAAATAGGTTACCAATAGTACTATAAGTCAGTGAGCTGTTGGGACTAGAACAGCTCCAGTGTTCATTCCATGTTAGATATTACATTACTGTTACAAGATGTAAATATATTTTAAATTGTAACAATAGTGAATATGGGGAAATAAAAATTTCTAAAGCCAGTGTGGCTAGATTGGCCATTTCAACTTAAACTCAGGATCTTCAGGGCCACGTTCGGATTTCACACCCAAGTGGTTCTGGGCTGACGGCGCAGTGGTCATTATTTGCGGAAGTCCCAGTGGAAGGAAATGAGAGTGGGAACCCACAGGGTGCTGCCAACGCAGGGAGGGGCATCTGTTTCCTGGGGAAAAGGGTGCCAACGTGCAACATGCTCTGAACACTGTTAAAATGCACTTAGCCTGCCAGCTTTGAATTTTGGTGGCTCTTGACAGACTTTTAAAATGTGGGGTGGTTTGCATTATTTTAGATTCTGTGCATAAAATTAGGCTTTTGAAAATATTCACTTAAAATTTTTGCATATATTTTAATCAAATGTGAACACACTGATTTTAACTTTTTTTTTAAAGTTTTTTTTGGGGGGGAATTGGGGAGGGGGACAGTGTTGAGGAATTGAGGAAGGGGAACATTGTGTTTTTCCAGGACTCATCAGCTCCAAGTCAAGTTGTTGTCCTTCAATCTTAGTTGTGGAGGGCGCAAGCTCAGCGCTAAGTCCAGTCACAGCTTTCAATCTAGTTGCGGGGGGGTGGGGGGGCATAGTCCACCATCACATGCAGGAGTTGAACCGGCAAACTTGCTGTTAAGAGCACGCGCTCTCACCAGCTCAGTGGCAGCTCAGCTCAGGCATAGCTCACTGGCCCATGTGGGAATTGAACCAGCAACGCTGTTGCTCAGAGTTCACACTCTTAACCAACTGAGCCACTCATCCAGCCCTGATTTTAACTTTTAACCAAGCCAGCACAGCTCATGTCATATTAGATCTCACTAAGTAGTTGTTAATAAATTAAAGGGCATGAGCCTGTAAGAAGGGTTATACTGTCACCATTCTCATTAAATCAAAAGGATCAGGTTATTCTATTTTGGGACACATTGAATAAACAGAAGCTTCTAGATTAGAAAAGGATGTCTATCATAAGCAGAGGGCAGAAAGGGTCTTCCTAACTGCATAACTCCTGTACTTCACCCACTAGGCCCAGCATCCCAGCCCCATGTTTGCCCACCACAGTGGAGGGGTACAGGATACCCCTCAGCTACACATCCTACCTGTGATTTCTACCCAGCTCCCCTAAAAGTCAGCAAGGAAATTCAGCCTGCAAAAGCAGTCCTCCTACTGGAGCTTTGTAATATTTTAATTAATCAAAATGCCTTTTGCACTAGAAAATGAAATGCATGTATAATCTTGGCTTTGCCTCTAACAGTAATGTGTAAGTGACAATACATGAAGCTATCTCTACACTTAAGGTGTCTTTACCCTTGCAGAAAGCAGAGTAATACACATAATACTTGTCACCTCAGTGGTTTGCCATTTGTAGGGTAATTTGGTTGGAAGAATTCTTTTGCTACAATTTTTTTTTTCTCATTGGGTATTTCCTCTGGGCTTTATGTCTAAAAAATATAATGAAGTGTTTAATGATTTCAGTCAAAGTGCTTGGAGATTTGGAGCACTCTCAAGTGCCTGAGGCCAGCATCTTCAGCTCTGTGTCTAGCTCCAGAAGCTAAGGAGGCCCTGGCATGGAGGGCCGGGAGACTTGGCAACGGGTCTGAGTCCATTCAGCAGCACTCAAGAGGACCAAATACAGAGTTCCAACTCCAAAAGCATTAAGTCATTACCTTTCTGGTAGAGGCAATAACTTCCTGGAATCCAGCTGACTCCCTGATGAGATGTCAGTCTTAATGGTAAGTGTGATCTGCTCCTGCTCTTGAAGGTGGGAAACTCCAGCCAGGTGAAGACTAGCTTCTCCAAATCTATGGGGACAGCCAGACGGGGCCAGTCGTGGATGGTGTGTGACTCAGGGACTGCCTTTTGGATGAAATGACCAAATAGGCCCATGATATTGTGTATAGCCCTGTCTGCTTCCCACTTCCACAGACTTAAAAAAAAAGTGTTTATTAATAGCTACCAAAGGTTTTTAATTCATATGAAAATTGTCCCTGATATCTTCTCTGTGCATCTCACTCATCCTTTCCACTCCTGCCCTACTCCCACAAATGAAAAAAAAATCCTTTATGGAAATGTTCTTTAAAAATATGGCTGTTTCTTCATAAAAACTCACACAACAAAACCAAAACAAGTGAGTCATAAATGTAACCAGAGACTTCATGACTGGGCTTCAAGTTATTTTCTTACAGATTTTTATTAAAATATAGCTAACATACAATATTATATTAGTTCCAGGTGTGCACCATAGTTACTCAACATTTATATAACTAAGGAATTGGTCACCATGATATGTCAGCAACCATTTGACACCATACTATGCTATCATAATATTATAAACTATATTCCCCATGTTGTGTATTACATCCCCATGACTCATTTATATTATACTTGGAAATTTGAACCTCTTATTCCCCTTCATCTTTCCCCTCTTTTTAAATTTTTCAACTACAGTTGACACTCAATATTACTTTATATTAGTTTTAGGTGTACAGCATAGAGGTTAGACATTTATATAATTAAGAAAATGATCCCCCTGATGTATGTAGTATGGTACACACCTGTCATTATACATAGTTATTATCATATTATTGACTATATCCCCTATGCTTTATTTATATCTCTGTGACTATTTTGTAACTACCAATTTGCACTTCTTAATACCTTCACCTTTTTACCCTGCCCCCAAACCCCTCTCCCATCTATCTCCCCAATAAATCTAGTACTCATCTGACACCATACATAGTTATTAGAATAATATTAACTGTGTTCCTTTTTCTATACCCTACATTCCCATAACTACTCTGTAACAACGAATTTGTACTTCTTAATCCCTTCCCTTTTTTCACTCACCCTCCCTGAATCCTTCTCCCATCTGGCAACCATCAAAATGTTCTTTGTGTCTATGAGTTTGTTTCTGTTTTGTTTGTTTATTTATTTTGTTCTTTAGATTCCACATATAAGCGAAATCACATTTCTCTGTCTGACATACTCCACTCAATACCCTCCAGGTCCATCCATGCCACTGTATATGGCAAGAACCCATTCCCTTCCATGGCCGAACAATATTCCATTGAATACATGTAACACCTGCTCTTTATCCATTCATCCATCCATGAACACCCAGGCTGCCTCCACATCTTGTCCATTGTAAAAATTGTTGCAAGGAACATATGAATGCACATGTCCCCTCAAAGTAGCATTTTGAGATTCTTTGGATAAATACCCAGAAGTGGGATTACTGGGTCCTTCTTTGTTTCTTATTATATACTTTGTTTTAAAGTCTATTTTATCTGGTATATTTATAGCTACCCTAGCTTTTTTTGTTTGTTTTCATTTTCATGAAATATCTTTTTCCCATCCCTTTACTTTCAGTCTGTATGTGTCTTTTGATCTGAA
>NW_017731778.1:932827-960153 GCF_001890085.2 Hipposideros armiger
ACATTATTTATCTCTGAACTCCTGTCCTCACCTAGCATACTAGCATAGCACCAGGTATGTAGGAGGTTCACAAATAACAGGGCATAAGGTTGTATCCCTCCTGACTGTCGGAGCCTATAGCTCCCCACTATGCACGTACCATGAGTGAACGCCTCACTGGACTTTGCTTCCTTTTTTTCTGTACTCCCCTCTTCCCAACCAGTGGATACATTGTTTGAACAAGGAGTCCAAGGGTGTTCAACTTGATCAGAGAAACCCCCAATACTCCCTGGTTTCCAAGGCTCACAGTGAAGCACACCCAGCCCAGGGCAGAGCACTGTGCCTACCAGCCAGGAGCACTCAATCACAATGACAAAATAGCACCAAATGGAATGCACCCAATGGCTGCCAGTACCACTGGGGGCTTCAGAGAGTCCTCCAGCACCAGTCTGGACTTGAGGCTGGCTGGGAACCAAGGGAACAAACATTTGCTGGGCTTCCCTTACTGGTTATTTTATTTACCCCACATGACTTCAGCAGGGCCAGTGCTATCAGTCCTCTCTCACAGATAATGCAGTGGTCTCAGAGACACTAAGTGACTTGGCAAAAGTTATTCAGCAGGCCAGGGCAAGGCTGGAGGCAGACCCCAGAGGCCACCACATGGGGCATTCCTTTCCTCTAATTCTTCAAGAGTGGATTCTTTCCATCACTGCTTCTATATTTCTGTCTAAAGGTTTAGAAACAGGATGACACATGGGAGTATGGGGCTGTGTGGCTTAATCATTTCAGAAAAGACAGAGTTGCCTCTTCTTTAATAAGGAAAGCCTCTACATTGCAATACTAAGACTGCTCTATCTCTAGCTAGGTATTTGGAAATATTGTGAAAATTATCTCAAAATATACATGCTTCCAGGGATTCTACCCTGGTCCCATGAAGATCTGCTCAAAGAAGCACTTCAAGCTCTGGAAAGGAGAGGGATCCTATACTCAGTGTGGCAGGAGGTAAAAGCAGCAGTCCTGGAATATGCTAGCAGGGGGCCTGGGAACACAGGGCTGTTGCTCATCCCTTCTCATCTCTGGCATGGAAAGCTACCTCCTTCCTTGGCAAGGAGCTCAGCACAGACACTCACTCTGAGGTGGTGCCAAGGGTTCCCCTCAAGGAAGTACTGACATGTTCACAAAATTTGAGAAATCAGCCCCATACCATGAGGCGTTCTGAGGTCCAAGTGACTGATCTATGTGTGGGAGCCAGTCTGTTTTCACAGATTTCTGCGCTCCACCCATCCTGCAGAGGAAATGTTACACTTTGAAAGTGGTCCTGGGGCAACTCTTCCAACACAGGACAGCCCTGAAGGCCATGTGCATTCCATTCTGAAGGTGCCTTCCCTCCCACTCTGGGAGAGGCAGTACTTAGCAGAAGCTATGCTGACCCTCATGAATCAAAACTGAGAAACCTAAAGATTCCATAAAAAAACTATTAGAACTGATAAATGAATTCAGTAAAGTAGCAGGATACAAAATTAATATTCAGAAATCAGTTGCATTTGTATACACTAATAACAAACTATCAGAAATAGAAATTTTAAAAATCCCATTTACAATTGCATCAGAAAAACAACAACAACAACAAAAAAACACCTAGAAATAAATTTAACCAAGGAGGTAAAAGACCTGTACTCAGAAAACTATAAGACACTGAAGAAAGAAACTGAAGAAGATACAAATAAATAGAAACATATACCATGCTCATGGATAAGAAGAAATAATATGGTAAAAATATCTATACTACCCAAAGCAATCTATAGATTCAATGTAATCCTTATCAAAATACCAATGGCATTTTTCACAGACCTAGAACAAATAATTCTAAAATTTATATGAAACCACAAAAGACCCCAAATAGCCATAGCAATCTTAAGAACAAAGTTGGAGGTATCACATTACATGCTATCAAACTATACTACAAGGTTACAGTAATCAAAACAGCATGGTACTGGCATAAAAAACAGAGACAAAGATAAATGGAACAGAATAGAGATCCAGAAATAAATCCATGTTTAAATGGTCAAGTAATCTATGACAAAGAAGGCAAAAATATACAATAGAGTAAAGACAGTCTATTCAATAAATGGTGTTGGGAAAACTGGAAAGATACATGCAAAACAAATGAAACTAGACCACCTTCTTACACTATATAGAAGAATAAACTCAAAATGGATTAAAGACTTAAATGCAAGACTCGAAACCATAAAACTCCTAGAAGAAAACATAGGCAATAAACTATCTAACATTGCTCTTAGTAATGATATATATATATATGTCCTTGGGCAAGAGAAACAAAAGGCAAAATAAACAAATGGGCCTACATCAAGCTAAATAGTTTTTGCACAGCAAAGGAAACCATCAACAAAAGGAAAGGACAACTTATCAAATGTCAGAAGATATTTGCCAATGATACATCTAATAATGGGCCAATATCCAAAACTTATAAAGAATGATACAATTTAACATCAAAACAACAAACAATCCAATTAAATAATGGGCAGAGGACCTAAACAGACATTTCTCCAAAGAAGATATACAGATAGCCACAATAGACAAATGAAAAGATGCTGAATGCCACTAATCATCAGAGAAATGAAAATTAAGAGCACAATGAGATATCACTTCACTCATATCAGAATGGCCATTATCAATAAATCAACAAACAACAAGTGTTGGCAAGGATGTGGAGAAAAGGAAAACCCTTGCGCACTATTGGTGGGATTGTAATTAGTGCAGCCACTATGGAAAACAGTGGCGATTCCTCAAAAAAAAATAAATAAAAATAGAACTAGCTTATGACTCAGCAATCACACTTCTGGGTCTTTATCTGAAGAAATCCAAAACACTAATTTGAAAAGATATATGCATCCCTATGTTCATTGCAGCATTATTAACAATAGCTAAACTATGGACGCTACCTAAGTGCCCATCAATAGATAATTGGATAAAGAAGAGGTCGTACAAAAATACAATGGAATTTACTTGTCCATAAAAAAGAACGAAATCTTACCATTTGTGACAACGTGGCTAGACCTAGAGGGTATTATGCTAAGTGAAATAAGTCAGACAGAGAAAGACAAATATCATATGATTTCACTTACGTGTGGAATCTAAAAAACAAAATAAACAAACAAACAAAACATAAACAGACTCATAGATACAGAGAATGAACTGATGGTTGCCAGTCGGGAGGAAAGTTGGGGGGCTGGGTGAAAAAGGTGCAGGGGTTAAGAAGTAAAAATTGCCAGTTACAAAATAGTCACAGGGATGTAAAATAAACCGTAAAGAATAAAGTTAATAATATTGCAATAACTATGCATGGTGCTAAGTGGGTACTAGACTTATCGAGGGATCACTTCATAAAGCACATAAATGTCTAACTACTATGCTGAACACCTGAAACCAATATAATTTTGAATGTCAACTGTAATTGACAAAAAAACCCAAAAACTGTGCACCTTCCCTTAGGTGTTTATCACATCTTTTACTTGTGATCTTTTGTTTAAAACACTAAATTATACCAACATTTAAGAAAATTGACTTGTTCTGGAGCTAGGTAAACATGCAATGACTCTATACTGTTACATAATTCAAGTCTTGTCACAAACTGAGTTCTAAGCCTACAAAAGCTATTCTGTTCAGTCATCTATTTTCTCTCCTAAAACAAACATCACTTGATGCCAATATACACAGGTAATATATATGAACTCTTCTTATTTATTAGCATCCAGGAAAATACAAAGCTTTTACCGTTCTTGGAGGATGTGCGTGTGTATGTGTGCGTGAGTGTGTGTGTGTGTGTGCGCGTGTTTGTGCGTGTGTGTGTGTATGTGTGTGTGTGTGTGTGTGTGTGTGTGTGTGTGTGCGTTTGTGTTTTGAAAAAAAAAAAGGAAAAGAGAAAAAAATCTCCAAACTTAAATGGCAGAAACAAGTACCTGGCACAAATGAAAAACAAATTACTAAGCAAAGAGATAATGAAGGAATTAGATTAGCCACTACACGCTACATTTCAACCTTCTTTTAAAAATCGGGAGTCTATGGGGCCGGCCGAGTGGCTCAGTTGTTTAAGAGCTTGCGCATGAGGGCGAGCTCTGAGCAATAGCGGTTCGATGCTGGGCCCAAGCTGAGTTGCTGCTGAGCTGCCAACAGTTGGCAGGATGGCTCAGCTAAAATAAAATAAATAAAATAAAAAAATAAAAATCGGGAGTCTAACCAATGGAAACATCAACTCCTACCTCAGCAAAACCTGTGCAGCTGTCTTCCTGTACAGGCCACCCCCTCTCCCTGCACCTTGGTCCTATTCCTGCCAGCTGGCCCTTTTCACATTTTTCTCACATGCCCTTTGATAGCCTGCCTTGAGCGATGTATTCTCTTCACAGCCAGTGGGTTCTCTGCACTGTGTAGAGCTGATTTCCCAGATCCCTGAGCTCTGTGGACAGTCAGAGGTTGTTTCTTGATATGTAAGCACAGAAGCCAAGAACATTCAATTAGTCTTCAGCAGGGTCTGCTACCTGTAATTCACATCCTTCAAATAGAATTCCATGGTGAAGCATGGAACTAGAGGAACCAACAACAGAACCATTCAGGAACTCAGGCTGCATAGTCTATCAGATATTATGGAAAATGTCCCCCCACAGAGTCGATCAGCCTGCTTTTAGAAACTACAGATTGAAAAATATGCTCTTTGCAGTTTTAAAAGCTAACCAGGATAAATTAAAGCTAAGAAGAATTAAGTTTATGTTCCTCTCATATTTACAGTATACATTTGGTTCAGATGTTAATTTCACACATTCATGATACCTTGCAAAAATGACAGTCTCATTTGCATTTTTAAAACATACAAGAGATTGGATCAAAGCTGTGACATTTATCACATGTATGCTTAGAGGGGTAGGAATGTGGTGGTATAAAAGATAGTATGATTTATCCTAGAATTAATTAACTATTGTTTCCCATTTAGGTGAATAGATCAAGAGATGCAGAACTTGGGAATTATACTTTTTATGAGTATTTGTAAATGTAACTATGAAATAATTATTTCTAGGTAACTTCTAAGCAGCCACTTCAAACCTATTACATCAGAAATTCAAGTAACAATTAAGGGGCAATTGAGGAAATGGTCTGAAGCTGCATCACCTCAGCAGAAAGATGACAATTTCCTGGATCTTTTACTTTTGCCCATGGACAGAAACCTGAAAAACTGATGATACTTTGTTATGGGAGCCTCGAGTTTCTCACATCAAGAGAAACACATCTGTTGTAAATTGAGGCCTTCGTTTCCAACATGAAGGGAACATCTTCCTTGTAATGACAAAGTAAGCCTTTCTCAAGTAAATGATACTTGTATATAAAACCCTGCCTTACACCTCTGTTGAAAATAACTGCTTTTGGCTTCAGTAATTTTCTCTAAAAGCCTATTTTCCACTTGAAGATATTATAAAAATGGTATCACTAAAATGAGGTTATGTTTTAAGGATTGAATGCTTAAGGATTATTCAGTCCCGAGATAACTGGATCATTGTTAATGAATTAGAGAAAGTGATAATACTGACACTTAAAACAACAACAAAACCTTATTCTTAATTATCAACTCAAAAAGGCAAGCTGTTAATATTTGTGCGTTTGTGTGGGTGAGTGGGGATTAAGAAAAAAACAATGTTAGAAAAAACCAGAATTGTAATAAAGCCAGTGTTTAAAAAAGACTGACTCGTGAAATGATGGCAATCATCTTTCAGGGGCTGACCTGAAATGAAGAGAGCACTCATTGCTGATCACTTGATAAAAAAAAATTTTTTTAAAATTAAAAATAAATAAATAAATAAATAATAAATAATAAAAAAGACTGACTCAGGTAAGCTGTCACCACATTCTCAAAACCCTGTTTGTTGAAATGAGCAATATTTAGAAACATTCTGTAGAGCTTCTAATAAACCATTTGAAAGAGAAAACATTGAGAAGAAGATTGAATGGTGACAGAATACAATGGCAGTAATAGCAAATGTGCCTGAAATAAATGAGTAACAGCGCATTTCTGAGGCCAGAAGACCCCTTTCATGCTTCCCCAATAACCTGTCAATTCTCAGGGAATAACATTGTCCTCATTTTCCAGTCTTTCATAGGGTTGATATCCTCATACTAAATATTCCCAATTACACACTGAGGACGCAGTGTGTCAAATTTTCTTCTAAGCTGGAAATAGAAAAATCTCCTGATCATCATTTTTTTAAGGCCATGTAAATTTATTAGACATACTAGTATAATTCTTTGGGGGAATGCAAGGATAAATAATTATGGCTACATTTCTGAAGTATGACAGTACTTCTGAATCCCATTATTGAGCTACACCTTATTTTAGAACACTCCCTACTACAAATCTATTGTTACAACTTTTACATACCACTAAAAATGGTTTCTCTTCAGTCCTTTTTATGGCTTCTTCTTTTTAGTGGTTTCCACTATGTTATTCAAAATTGAAGATAATGATGGATGAATGTAACTCCAAAGAAAATGTTACACATACTTAATTATGTAACTGCAACAATGCAAGAAATCCTTGATACAACTGAATATTTGAAATAAAAAATGCCTTTCAAAATATTTCAGTGGCAACTCTATTTCAGAATTTGAACAGAAAAGGGAGACTTCTGGGTAGTCCCCATCCCTCATCTTAATTTATTATTCTGTTAAAAGTGGCTATTGCTGCTCATGTTCCCACTTTTTTTTTAAAGATTTTATTGGGGAATTGGGGGAGGGTAACAGCATTGGGGAATTGGGAAAGGGGAACAGACAAGTTGCTGTCCTTTTGTTCTTCAGTCTAGTTGTGGAGGACATCTCTTCACTGGCCCATGTTGGTATATTCATTGCACTCTTCCCGGGTGAGGCAATAGGTCGCCTGCCACTGGGTGGCCACTCATGGCGGCTCACGGCAGCTCATGCCAACTGCCAGCTGCTCATGCTGGCTGCTGGCCACTCACGGTAGCTCATGGCAGCCCACTGTAGCCCCGCTGCAGCCTATGCCATCACCAGCGACTCACAGCAGCCCAGCTCCAGGTCGATCTGTTGTTCACCATCTCAGCTGTAGAGGGCACAGCATCACTGCCCTCATGTGGGATCCGAACCATGGCCCTGCTGCTCAGAGCTGGCATCCCAAGCCAACTCTTAACCAATGTGCCACACGGTCACCCCCATTTCTTTTTTGTGAGAAAATTAATTGATATGCTAAAATAATTTGCTTAGAGTGGATGTGAACCTTATTTCTGAATTATTTTCAGACTTTGGCTTTCCTGAATCATGGGTAATGATCTAGGTGTCTTTAGAATTTTTCTCAGAAGAAAACAAAACAAAAGTATAGGGATAGATTATTGCTCAAAATCATATTGGTCAATTCCAGGTAGGGAAAAGGAAACTGCTCTTTGGGTCTGAAAAACTATGCTTCCTTGATGACCATTCTCAACTTTTCCTTTCTTGGAGCTCCAGATAACAGCACACTGTGAAGGAGGAACAATTTAATGAAAGCTTTTACCCGCTGGCTGGAAGTAAGAAGCCTATTTATAAACTGCTCTGAAATTTAAGTAAAAGCTCTTACCTACTCAAAGTTCAAATGAGAGGGCGAGGAAAAAGAGTGAAGACACAGAGGAGAAACACAAGCTGGGATGGAAGTACACAATGGATTGAACCAAAGGCAATAATGCAAAAGATGATACTAGGGGAACAGTGGAAAACCAGGAGATGGGTCTAGTTACGGCTGACCTGAAGCTAACACTGTAGGTGAAGAATGTATTATTAAATATTGGGTAAAATGCTCTACTTATTGTGTTCCAGATCACTACTAAAACCCATCCTCTTTCCCCTTGCCTCCCCAAGGGGATTCCATCCTACAAGGCCTGGAACTCCTGCGGTGCTTACTACATGCCAGACACTGTTCTAAGTATTTTAAGTGAGGAAAACGAGGCAGCGAGAGGGAATGAAATTAGCCTAAGAAATGTTATACAAAGTGGCTAGGACTCACAATTAGGCTGTCTGGCTTCCTGGTCTGTGCTCTTGATCACAAAATCATATTGCCTTTATCAAGGGACATATGGGTATTTAAGTTATAAAGAATATTGTCAACATACAGGCAAAAGCTGGAGATGAGGGTTTAGTAAGAAAACATGCTGACAGAGTTCTTTACCTACCTGGAAGGGAGAGGTCAGGCCTCGAGGTGTGGTATCTACGGGGTGGAGTTTAGAGCGCAGGAGACTAGGGCAGAGGACACAGAACAGAGAGCAGGTTATAGGATAAGGGGTTAGGGTGGGTGCACACTGCCGATGTATACCAAGAGACAGGCTAATTCAGTGGGCAGATTCTGTGCCTGGGGTCTGGGGATGAATGTTGCTGAGGTTCAGAGAGGGACATGGTGTAGGAGTGACTCTTGAGCGTGCAGATCTAGGATTAGCCAGCAACCAAGGGTACAATAATGGAGTCTTGGTTTAGGTCTGCAATTAAGAGTGACCTGGTCAAAGAGATCAACCAATCTACAAAGACTACAGGTAGAGCAGTTAGTTCACCTGGGGATAGAAGAAGAAGGTGCTGAGAGAGGCTGAAAGAGAGGCATACCTTGATTTGTTCCACTCAGGCTATGGACCAGTAAGTATATATGAATAAGGACACCTTTCACCTGTAAAATCTTTCATAGGTTTAGAATTGCAGTTCATATACTATGACAGTTGAGCTCCACAACCATCTTGTGAGATACTGTCGTGGTTCCTGATATGCAGGTTGCCTAGGATTTGTCAACAGTCACAGAACTAGCGAATGGCAGAGGCGGGAATCAAACCTGGCACCTGACGCTCATCTCACTGCTTTTTCCATTAACTTAATACTGTTTTCTCATCTCTACGAGGTGTTACTGTCATTGTTCTCATGCAACATCATAAAATGAGGTAATCTTTAATAAGCCTAAAGGGAGGTTTCATCTCCCTGCCTTGCCTCTGGTAGCTGTTTTATTTTTTTATTTTTTTTCCCTCGCCTAAACTTTAAGCAAAGATTTCAAAATAGGCACTTTTAAATTCTGTTAAAAGCAAAACAAATAATTCTGTGCCAGAGATGGTCTATCCTACACTGGGGACCTGCCTTAATGTGCGACTGGCTGTTGTGACTCTCAGTGGTACAGTGGACAGTACCTTGGACTTGGGCAACAGAACTGGGTTTGGTTTCAGACCCCACAGTGCATTTACTATGTAAACTTCATCTACGCATCAAACTTTTCAGAACCTCGGCTTTTTCAACTGGAAAATGGAATTAGTAACACAGGATTGTTAGGTGAACTAAATCACTTGTATAGGATAGCACTATATAAATGTTAGAAATTTTCCCCTGCCCCACTTTTTGTTTTCTACTTTCCCTTCCAGGTCAGGGAGTGAGTAACTCTCAGGTGAAAGCAAGGAGGTGTCTCCTCCTATAAGTGGGAAGGTTGGAGCTGTCTGTTTATGATGCCTTTGAGATTTTGCTGCTTTGCTGAGGTCTACAAATCTGGCTGTCAGATTCCAGGTAGCCAGCCTCAAGGGGGCCCTTACAAAATAGATACCCGAGTGTTTCTGAAAAGGCTCAGGATGGAGAAGCGTCTGAGTGGCCCCTATTTTACTCTCTTCTTCGGTCTTTCTTGACTTCCCTTGGTGGGGTATGAAAGAAAAGGTGCTATGGAATGAGAAGAGAAATGAAGGGAGCAGAGAGACAGAGAGAGGGAGGGCACTCTAAAATGGATCTATTTCTCAAAATTAGAATGAAATTTAACATTAACATATTCACATTAACGTTAACACTTCTCCACTGCCCTCCCTCGCTCAAGCCCTGACTGCCAGTGGCAAACCCCAGGAGTGTGGAAATGTAATGGGAAATTGCATCACTGCTTAGCTGCAAGCGGACATGCTAAATAGGAATGAGCTGTATTTTAGTTCTTGCTATTTGTGTCCATCTTTAGCATCGGACCACAGTGGGCAACACAGGGAAATGAAACCCCCAAACCTCATCCTGGGCATTAGTTCTAACTACCTCTCCCTCTCCACCTTTCACAGTGATCATAATAAATATCTGATATGTGTTTCCCAACATCTCACACAGACTGTCTTTGGGTAAAAGTTCATCAAACAAAACAGGAATTACTAAAAGTAGGTTAGTGGAAAGGTGAGAAATAGAACTTCTGAAATAATTCGAAAACAGTGTAGGATTTGGGGCTTTAGCCAAGTGAACTGATAAACTAGTCCATTTAAATATAATTGCACCAATATTTTCTCTGGCAAGAGATTGCTTGTTAGATTTGCATTAAGTTTCACTCTAGGACTTAGTTCATTGTTTAAAAAAAAAAACTGGAGGAAAATTTCCATTAGCTGTATTTTACTTAGACCCAGATCCAAAGCCTGGGCAATGCATATTACAATATATAATTAAGCATAATTACAATAAAATATTAAACTATGATAAGATATTAAAAATAATGAAATTTCTCGCATAAAGTGAATTACTCTAGTGATTGGCAGGCCCCTAATCAAGAGGATCTGCCTGAAACAGCAGTGGTTTCACTTGCCAGAACACTGCAGCACATCAGCAAATCTGTGGACTTAGGAGGGGGCATAGGTCCCATTAAGCCGCAGCATAAGAGGAAGTTATCGGCTAATGATGTCCTTAGATGAACAACTCTGTTGCATAAACAGCTGAATTCCAACAGTAATAAACATCGTTCTAAAAAGCATTAAAAGAATTTTAGGCTATGTGATAATAGACAATGCAATAAAAGCAATTCTAAGATTGTCAGAGGGGCTCTGTATGATATATTCGCAGTACTTGCTGGTATAGCCCAAATTTTTGTTTTTGTAATAGGTAATGTAAATTATATTTCACTCAAGTAAGCATCTGAATTTAAAACCTTAAAAAAATCTAGTTTTTATAAAACATTTTAAAGCAATCTTGCTTATAGTACTAATTTGCTTAGTCAACTCTTTTTCTATAGCTGAAAAAGGTAAATGTTAGGCCACTACACAAAACTATTTTAAATCACCCATGTCCAAAGTAATGAGGCTTCAATGTAAATCTTATCAATTTATGTATGTACGCAGATACACACACACACACACACACACACACACACGGTGCCAAAAAAATGTATTCACATTTTAAGAAAAGAAAAAACTATTAAAATTGTGATATTCAATATATGCTGGTGGTGCCAAAAAAATGTATACAAGTGGACACTAGTCAATGTTGCTAAAACAGAGTTCACTGTAATCAGAAGTGTTTGGACACTGATTGCACCTCTTGTAACTGCAGAAGTCAAATGTGACTTGTATTCATGTTTTGTTATAGGGTATATATTGAATATTACAATTTTAATAGTATTTTCCTTTCTTAAAATGTGTATACATTTTTTTGGCACTATATATATGTGTGTATATATATATATATATGTGTGTGTATATACATATATATATATATATACACATATATATATATATTTATTCTTTGGCATGTTTCACTTTTTTTTGCAAGTAATGTAGATCGGCTAGATCAGTAGCTCTTAAGTCAGATTAGAATCATCTGTGGAAATGTTAAAACCTGGTGATGCCCATACCAATTAAGTCAGAATTTCTGTGGGGTGCAGACGGGGACTGGGCACTGGTACTTTTACAAGCTCCTGTCAAGAGGGCTGAGAATTGCTAGGATAGGGTTGTGTCTCTGTCCTCACCACAGGTATGTTCCCTTTTCTCCTCCCACGGGGGTTACTTTTGTACAAAGATACTGAAAGTAACTATAAAAAGGGCAAAATCCATGAGGAAGGTCCTAGCATGGGTTCTCAGACCCCACTGTCTACAGGGGCCAGGCAGGCCCAGGAAAGGGGCTGGCAAGATGGGTGGGGCTGTGATGGACTACAGACCACATCCCCTGCTTATAGGAGAGGTTGTCTAATTTGTTGGTATCTACTTGTTTGTACAATAGTATTCTCTTATGATCCTTTGTATTTCTGCTTGTATTGGTTGTAATTTCTCCTCCTTCAGTTCAGATTTTATTTATCCTCCCCCCCTTTTTATGACTGGTATATTAATTTTGTTTATATTTTCATAGAACCAGCTCTTAGTTTCATTAATGTTTCTATTGTTTTTCGTCTCCATTTCATTTATTTTTCCTATGATCTTTATTATTTCCTTCCTTTTGCTAACTTTGGGCTTTTTCTTTTTCTAGCTCCTTTATATGTAAGTTTTGGTTGTTTAAGAATTTTCTTGTTTCTTGAGATAGGCCAGTTTCATTATAAACTTCCCTAGAACTGCTTTTGCTGTGTCCCATATATTTTGGAACGTTGTGTTTCCATTTTCATTTATTGATTTCCTTTGATTTCTTCGTTGACCCATTGTTTTCTCAGCAGCATGCTTTATAGCCTCCATGTGTTTGTGCTTTTTCTACTTTTCCTCTTGTAATTGATTTCTTTCTTTTTTTTTTTTAAGATTTTATTGGGGAATTGGGGGAAGGGGAACAGACAAGTTGCTGTCGTTTTGTTCTTGAGTCTAGTTGTGGAGGACGTTGCTTCACTGGCCCAAGTTGGCACCATCATCGCGCTCTTCCCAGGCGAGGCAGATCAGTCGCCGGCTTCTGGACGGCCGCTCATTGCAGCTGCTGGCCACACACGGTAGCCCATGGCAACCCACTGCCACAGGGAGTGCAGCCTACGCCGTCGCCAGCGACTCAGGGCAGCCCAGCTCCAGGTTGAGCTGTCGTTCAGCATCTTAGCTGTGGAGGGCAGTGTCACTGGCCCTCATATGTGGGATCCGAACCGGGGCCCTCTGGCATCCCAAGCGAGTTCTTAACCATCGCGCCACTCGGCTGGCCCTTGTAATTGATTTCTAATTTTATACCATTGTGGCTGGAAAAGATGCTTGATATGATTTCAATCTTCTTAAATTTATTAAGACTTGTTTTGTGACCTAACATGTGATCTATCCTGGAGAATGTTTCATGTGCATTTGAAAAGAATGTATATTCTGCTGTTTCTTGATCGAATGTCCTGTATACATCTATTAAGTTTTCTGCTCTAATGTGTCAATTAAGGCCAATGTTTCCCTGTTGCTTTTCTGTCTGGGTTTTCTGTCTATCCATTAACGTAAGTGAGGTGTTAAAACCTGCTACTATTACTGTATTACTGTCAATCTCTCCCTTTATGTCTGCTAATATTTGCTTTATCTAGGTGTTCCTATATTGGGTGCATAGATGTTTACAAGTGCTATATCCTCTTATTGGATTTATCCCTTTAACACGTTAAGGATGGGGCATTTAAATGTATAGACGCAAATCTGCGTCACCGGTCCACAATGTAATGCCTTTCTTTGTCTCGTTACAGTCTATGTTTTAAAGTCTGCTTTGTCTGATAGACGTATCGCTACCCCAGTTTTCTTTTCATTTCCATTTGCACAGAACATTGTTTTTCCCATCCCTTCACTTTCAGTTTATGTGTGTCTTTAAATTTGAAGTGAATCTCTTATAGGCAGCATATGTTTGGGTCTTTTTTTCTTTTTTAACCATTTAGCCACCCGATGTCTTTTGACTGGATCATTTAGTCCATTTACATTTTAAGTAATCATTGATAGGTATACAGAGGGTGCCAAAAAAGTATGCACATTTTAAGAAAGGAAAAAACTATTAAAATTGTAATACTCAACATATACCAATAACAAAAGATGAATACAAGTCATGTTTGACTTCTACAATTATAAGAGGCGCTCAAAGTGATTACCATCAGCGTTCAGGCACTTCTGATTATGGCGAACTACTGCTTGAGCAATGTTGACCAAAGTGTCCACTTGTATACATTTCTTTGGCACCCCAGTATATTTATTACCATTTTGTTAATTGTTTTCTGATTGTTTTCACAGTTCTTCTCTGTTCCTTTTTTCTTCTCTTGCTCTTTTCTTTGTAATTTGATGACTTCCTTAGTGTTTTGTTTGGATTCCTTTCTCTTTATATGCTGTGCTTTTATTATAGGTTTTTGGTTTTTTATTACTATGGAATCCACATATGACAACATATATATAGCAGTCCATTTTCATTTGATGGTCGCTTAAGCTGAACACATTTTAAAAGCACTATATTTTTACCAACCCTCCACATTTAATGTTTTTGATCGAATATAATGTTTTTGATCTTATTTTACATCTTTGTGTGTGCTTGTGTATATCCCTTAACTAATCATTGTACATATACATAATTTTACCATTTCTGTCTTTTAACCTTCTTACTAGCTTTATAAGTGATTGATCCACTACCTTTATTATATGTTTGCCTTTACCAATGAGACATTTTGTCTTCCATATATTTTATTTTTTCTAGTTTTGAACTTTTTTCGCCTTAAAGAAGTCCCTTTAACATTTCTTGTAATGCCTATTTGGTGGTGATGAATTCCTTTAGCTTTTGCTTGTCTGGGGTACTCTATCTCTCCTTCAATTCTGAATGATAAAGACTTACACGGTAGATTATTACTTGTTGTAGGTTTTTCCCTTTCATAACTTTGAGTATATCATGGCACTGCCTGCAAAGTTTCTGATGACTAGTTGTTTTTCCCTTGATTTGGAGATTCTCTCTTTATCTGTAACTTTTGACATTTGAATTATGATGTGTCTTGGTGTCGGACTCTTTGGGTTCATCTTGTTTGGAACTCTCTGTACTTCCTGGAGTTGATGTCTGTTTTCTTTGCCCAGTTAGGGAAGTTTTCAGCCATTATTTCTTCAAACAGGTTTTCTGTCCTTTTCTCTCTTTCTGCTTCTGGGATTCCTATAATACAAATGGTAGTATGCTTGATATTGTTCCAGAGGTCTCTTAAATTATTCTTATTTTTTTAATTCTTTATTCTTTTGATGTTTTGATTATCTCATTTCCACTACCCTGTCTTTCAGATTGCTGATCTGTTCTTCTGTGTCATCTAATCTGTTGATCCCCACTAGTTTTTTTTTTCCATTTCACTGATTGTATTCTTTAGTTCTGTTTTATTTATTTATTTATTTGTATTTTCTATCTCTTTGTTCTGTATCACTGTTTTGATCTATTCTTCTTGAGTTCGGTGAGCATCTTTACGGCCATTACTTTTAATCCTTTATCTTATAGAATGTTTATGCCTGTTTTATTTAGCTCTTTTTCTGGGGCTTGTGTTGTTTTTTCTTTTGGAAAATATTCCATTTTTTTCCTTATTTTGCCTAACTCTCTGTGCTTGTTTCTATTATTAGATAAAGCAGCTACCTTTCCCAGTTTTGAAAGAGTGGTATTATTTAGATGGTGTGCTGTTGGACCCAATGACTCAATTCCCCTGGTCACCACAGCCAGGTGCTCCAGGGGCTTTCCTTGTGTGAACTGAGTGTGCCTTCCTAATATGCATGAGCTGTAATTGCTGTGGGTTTGTTGGTGAGTGAGGTTGACTCCAGGGCTGGCTGGCTGTGAGGCTCAGGTGCAACTGTGGATGTGTTGGTGAGTGGGGCTGGTTTCCTGGAGTGAGAGCCACTTTGGAGGGGCGCTGCTCCTGGTGAAGGTGGCCCACTGTGTGTGGTGGGGCGGGGGTCACTTTGGAAGGATGCTGGGCAGGGTAAGACCTCAGGGGAACACTGGAGCAGGGCAAAAGGTGTCAGTAAGGTCAATGGAGAGTGTCAGATATGGCACCAGATAGCAAGGTGGAGAAAGAGTAGAAAAAATGGTGCCCTGACAGCACTCCATGACTGGAAAAAGTTCTAACAGATCCATGAACCTCTGGCACTCACCCTAAAGTTAGTGAATATATTTCCTTCATGTATGACTCAGAAGGTTTTCAAACTACTTCCTCTGCGCTGGAACTCAGAGCAAGTGAGCTGTGTGTGAGCCCTTAATATTACTGTCTAGGTTTCCTACAGCCCTTCAGCTCTCCTGAATTTAATTCCTGCTGGTTTTCAAAGTCAAATGTTATGGTAGCACCTCTTCCTGAAGCAAGTCCCCTGGGGTGGGGAGCCTGATGTGGGTCTTGGACTCCTCAGGAAGGACATCTTTGGTTGTGATATGCCTCTCACTTGTGGGACACCACACTTGCAGTGTGTGTCCTGACTAGATGCATCTCTGCCCCTCCTACCCATTTCAATGTGGCTGTTTCTCTATAAGTTGTAAATATGTTCGCTAGTCTTCAAGTCATTCTCAATGATAGTTGTCCTACATGTACTTGTAGTTTTGTGTGTTTTGGGGAAGAAGTAAGCTCAGAGAAGTAAGAGAAGTAAGCTTCTCTACCATTTTTTTTTAAGCTGAGCCATCCTGCCACCTATTGGCAGCTCAGTGGCTGCTCAGCTCAGGCTGGGAATTGAACCACTGTCGCTCAGAGCTCAAACTCTTGAGCGAGCTCTTAACCAACTGAGCCACTTGGTCACCCCCTTTTCTACCATCTTAACTCCCTCTCCTTTCTCTATGATTCTTAAAGCAGAACTTCTCATACTTTGCTGTGCAATGTGGATTATGTGGATATCTTGTTAATGCAGAATAGATGGTCAGGGAGCTGAGATTCTATAGCTATTATAAGTTCTCAGATGATGCTAATATGATGGGTCTAAGGACCATACTTTGAGAAGTGAAGCATTAAATCACATAGGCTGGCCATAATCACATGACTTATAAAACAATAAGACTGGTTGCTCCTTGAGGGAAGCACCCTGCCTTTTTTCACTATGCCTGGCACATATTAGGTGCTCAGTAAATACTTGATGAGTGACTGAGTGACCAATCAATTTGAAGAGTTCCTACTACAGGGAAAGTAAAATGCTGGGCAGATGCTGCTGGAGGTGGGCTGTATGAGTGGTAGGATGGGAGACAAGGCAAGTAAAGAAAGTCTTACAGTCCAGTTGGGGGGAAAAGATACAACCATCTAGATGGGTGGCAGTGAGTTCAGCTTGCAGTTTCTAACATGAGAGCCATCATAAATAACACCTAAAAGACAAATGGAGGCTTAAGGTTAAACCTTCCAAATGTCAATCAGAGGGGTTTGGGTTTTATCCTTTTGGCTATGGAGAGGCAGGAAAGGCTTTTAAGCCAGTAAGAAGATCAAAGAAGGATTTTAAGAAGATTATTTTGATAGTGATTCCATAGAGGGCTGCTAGGAGAAGAGCCTTTCGGAGCGGTTTAGAAACTAAGTTAGTGTGGTAGAAAGGTTACTTGTCCTGCTGGCTGCTGTGCCATCAATCCTCCATTCCTGCTACAGAAAATAAATCTCCTAAAATGGCAACTGACTTGTAAGTCTGTTCTTACTTCAGGGCCTGGCTTTAAGATTCCTGAGAATCTTTTACCCAAAGAAATTTCTGTCTCCTTACAAGAATAAACCTGAAGAAAATAATAGTACAAGGAGAAGGCAATGTTTGATTGCTGTTAATTAACTTGGGAGACTTCAGGATACACTGCAACTATCTTGTAGAAGAATGTCTCTTGCCTTTAGTAAAACCGAACAACTTCATCTCCAGACAAATGGAATTTAGTCACAAACCCAGAATTATCTTTGACAAAGGGCTGCTATTAAGAAAATGAACATGTCCTACTTCCTACATCCTGTCATTATTAATTTTGTTTATGTGTATAGATAGCAATTTATCACATTTATTAAATAAAAATGAACTAAGGTAGAGCTCTGAACGATATAAGCCTGAGCCTTTTCCTTTAAGAGGACAGAGAACTTTTGCAGAACCACAGTATGTATTTTGGAGGTAGAAGGAGCTAATACACCATGTAGTCTGTCCCACTCATTTCACTGTAATGCCAACCCTGTAACACTATCCTTTTTTTTTCTTTGCTCAAATAAAGTACCCCTCCCTGTTTTCCCACAACAATGCATACTTCTAATACAGCAATTATTTTATTTTGCCTGAAGCTTACTGTTGTAGAAAGAGCAGCCATAGTTTTTAGAGTCAGAGAGATCTGGGTTCAAATTTCAGCTATTCCAGAGTCAAGAAGTGTGACCTTAGGCATGTTACTTAACCTCTCTGAATCTCACATTTCCTCCTTTACAATGTCATCGCATCTGAGATATCTAAGATCGTCATCAGCTCAACTTAGAGTTATTATTCATTCTGAGTCCTGAAAGTATCAGTAGAAACTTCAAGAATTTATCAGTCTTTAGTATGTTAAACTTCTTTGGTTTGGTTTTGGTTTGCTTTTTTGTTTTTTCCAAGGACTGAAGACGGACTACCTCTCCTGTTCCAGTGTCCACCAATAGTACCTTTTACATGATAGTAGCAGTAAACGGTGGTCATGAAGATTAAATGAGAACCATGTATAAAATACATGGTACCTAGGATTGAATAAATAGCATTTTCTTTCTCCCTAATTTACTCATTTATTGCCTTACCTCTCTGACCTCATCTCACACCCCTGTCCACCTGGTTCCCATGTTCCAGCCGCAGCAGGCTTTCTTTCAGTCCCTTGATTGTTTCTTGCTATTCTTTTCTCCTGGAATGCCCTCCTGTCTTCTCTTTGTTGGCTGACTTTTAGGAGACCAGGTGCAATGGCATTTTCACAGACAGGCCATTCTGATTCCCAAGTTTAATTTAGGTTCCTCTCAATTCCATACATTACTTTCATTCTCTCCAATACTATATTATCCTTTGTATTCTCACACTCCATACTTACATGTGTGTATATTTGTTTGTCTTTATTTCTTATTACTGTCACCTAGTGCTTCTCCGAGTGCCTTGCACACAGTAGGGGCTTAATAAATACATGTTAAATGAGTGGGTGAAGATTAAGTATTTTTAGGGCAGAGTCTATCTCTCATTTGGTCCCTGAGATATACAGAACTTTTCAGTTAACAGACATTTAAAAGTTCTGATGCTTGACTTTAAATAACTCTCCACAAGTCACACTGCAAGTTAGTCATCTGATACTTATATCTTTTGTTTACACTAGAGCTGCTAATTCTATTTACCTGTTTACTTACATTTATACTATTCTATAACTAGAGTGGGGAAAGAAGACAATGTAAAACAAAACAAAACAAAATTCACAGGCAGCAGTGTCAAAAATTGTTTTAAAGAATTTAAAATAGAAATGAATTACAAAAATGCCCTTTTCTTAGCTAGCCTGCCTTTAAAATCTTTGTAATAAAACTTTATTATATCAACTTCAGTCACATTATAAATTTTGAGAACTACTTCTGGACTAGAGTCCTGCTCTGCTGTAAACTTTTACATCATCTGAAAAATTCCGCCCTGGCTGTCTTAGTTGGGTGGTATGGTACCCCTGAGGGATGGTAAGGTTGGCATCCTTGGCTTACTTTTTCCCATGGCGTTGGTGGGGCATTTTCTCAAACCTCTATTCCTTTTCCTCCTTCTTATCCAGGGGCCACTGCAGCACAGCCCTGGGCTCTAGATTTTTACCAACAATGAATTCATTCATCCAAAGCTATGCCAGGTGCTCCGAAGACAAAAAAAAACAAGACTTGTGTTTTGCCCTCAAAACCAATGGTCCAACAGGAAAGGCAAAGGTACAAAGAATTAGTTGTGACAATGCAACAAATACAATGAGAGACTCGTGTACTGAGTTCAAGGGTGGGACAAAGAAGGAAGGATGGTGAGTCATGGGAGGAGATTCTCGAGTTGGGTTTTAAGGCAAACAGAAACTCACCAGGTGCGAGGTGCTTGGGGCCTTCCAGGCTGAGGAACAGTGCATGTTTCATTAAGGAGACATGGGGCTGCATAGTATATTTGAGGAGCCACCCACAGTTTGATATGATGAGAGCAACCTCTTATGTGGGGGAATGCATGGGACAAGAGGCTGGCGAGCAAGGTGTGTGCAGACCACAAGATCCCTTAGGCCACATTAAGCATTGCGAACACTTTCCTGAAGCTCCTGGGGAACCATAGTAGAGTTTTACCCATGGAAAACTCCATCAGATTTAGGTTCTGAAATGATCTCCCTGGGGGCAGGGTATGGATTGATGGACTGTGAAACTGAGAGCAGACCAGAATTTTAGGTAGTCAGTTGTGTCTGAAAGTTCTGAGAAATGTGGCTCTGGTGGCCTCAGGGCCTTGTTATCTTTACTGTGCTTCACATCAAAGTTGTTTTAAGGTGTTTGCGATGTGCGAGGAAGACACCATGACACTGTCTTCTGTTTCCAATACTGCATCATTTCCATATAAACCTCTCATTAGAGACTTCCAGGTCTCTGAGCAATGCATTTAAAGAACTACCCTTGTCTTTGCAAATGGAATGAATGTTCTAGGTAAACCAGGGGACAAGTTCAGCTCAGGGGAAATGGGCTCCGGAGGACCGCATGTTCAGATCTCGCAGAGCCAGCTGCAGGTCTGTCTCTGTAAACTGAACAAATAAGACTTTAGGACATTTCACTCAGGTTGAAAGAGAATATGCCCACTGTCATAGGTAGGACAGCAGCTTTTAATATTTCACCCTTTTTTTCCCCAACTTTTTTTTTCATATTTTTTCCCCATAAATTCTAAGTGATGGGCTAACCTGGATAAGCTCTTTTAGAGCATGTTAATGTTTGTGTTTGTTTTTTGCATTTCCATTTTCTTAGGATTAGGCATAATCAGAGCTGTTAATTTACACCAAATTAACATTTATATAATAGCTCACCAAGAAAATAATTCCAACAAGAGACCCCTCAAACAAAAATTTTACAAAATTATGCACTACAATAATAACTATACAATTCCTTTGATTATTTCAACCTATGCAGTAAAAATAATTAAAAAGTGAAATTATGATTATAGCCATTATTTTCTATAGGGACACAGTGTGAATAAATATTGTTTTTCCTCCAATAGTTTTATTCAGATAGCACAAGTACAGAACTTGTAATAATTCAAACACTTATATACAAGTATATGCATCTAACTAAATAAAATTCTTATTGGGTTATTTAAAAAAATACTTTTTTGCACTAAGAAGTTCTAGATTTTTACCTATTAGTAAAGTGAATGAATGAATGAATGAGTCAGCAGTTATATAAAACCATGGCTCTAAATGAAATTAGCAGAGTTTCTAAGTGCCTGCAGCAGCTGAGGATACTGGGAGGAGAATCATCAGGCCCCAGCTCCCCCGGTTCATGCCTCTTCCTTTTCTAGGAACATTTTCCACCCTCTCTTTCTCTTCCTGGTCCACAGCAATTTCTTCCTCTGGGTACTGATGGGAGCCCCCTGCCCTGAGCTTCCTCTGTCATGGAAGTCCTCTCCAGGCTGTGGCCTGGGCATCTGTCTGATCTTCTTGAGCACAAGCTGTGAGCTGCGTGGAGTTTAGGCCTGTATCCATCTGGTTTACTGCATAGCACAAAGGAAGCCCTCAAAAAAGGTTTTCTTTGGCAACTCTCAGACACCTTAGAAAATATTTTCCTTAGTTACATTTAACAGTTGCATGGAAATTACTATGTACCTGTCACTCATTGTTCTAAGTTTTACAAAATTTTTCCAACTATCAGTTCTTCAAAATGATCAACTCCATTACAGGGAGAAAACTTAGTTAGAGACAGGTTAAGCAAGTGGTCCAAGGTTATAGTTAATGAGTAGGAGGAGGAGGATTTGGAGCTAGGCAGTGTGGGCTCAGACTCAGCACAGGCATCCACTCTGCTCTGCTAGCCTCTTGGAGGGAAAGGGACCTGGGGTTTCTCTTGATGCAGGAGCTGATCTCCAGCCAGCCACTTCTGTCATCAGTGTCACCACCCCCAAGAGGTAAATCACTCCTTCCAAGCATGGCCACAATTTCTAGCTGGGCTTTTCTTAGGTTGTAGTAAAATTGCATCCTTACACTTCTATCCAGCAGCCCCAGTTCTGCTCTCGGGGATTGCCTTGAAATAGTCAATTTTCTCTTCCATGATATATAAAATCATGATCTTATTGTACATTTAGATACCACACCTTTATATGCCTTTACAAACACTCCACAACCAAGGTTTTTTTTTTTTTTCACCTTAGTGAAACTTTATTGTTAGAAGAGGGTGCATCAAGAAATGTGGCTTTTCAAAAATACATTTAAGGCTAATTTTCAAATGGTAGGAAAATAGCTATATTCAGAACACTAGCTAGAGAAATGGCTGCACCCAGGAGGCTATGGGCTCAATGTACAGCTCTGACAGTCACCATCTGTGCTTTCTACAGGGTGACCACACCATGCAGGGATGTGCAAGGTAAAGATGTGATCAAGGACTTCTCAAATAAAACAGCAGTAGGCTCCAGGGATTTGATTAACTCCCAGCTTCTCACCACTTGTCTCTAGCTTTACCACCATGTGGAGTGAATGCTGGAGGCCAAACCTGAAACTTGGTTTTTAAAAAACTCAATATATTACAGATAGGCTATTTTTGAAAAGTTACTTACAGGATGGTTTTTCTTATTTATGAAAATAAGAAAAATAGAAATTCAGAATTGAGCCAAGATGAAGGTAAAGGAAATACATTCTTAGATAATCTAGATGTGTATCTAGCTTGGTTCTTGTCACTTTCACTGAAATTTGAATAATCATCTCACTCGTGTCACTTAGGGTGTACCCTCACACTTCTGTAGACACAGAACTGGGCAGAGAGCGCTAAGGCAGAACTCAACAGACAGATTTTTGACACTGTAATAAAAAGTGCAGCAAAAAGTAAGCAGAAGCTGAAGAATAGGAAAACATAACCTAACGGGCTGCGGTTGTGGGGTGGATGGGAAGGGACACGGGCCATCATCCACTGATGCCAAACAACACTGTTGTAGTTATTTTGAATTCTGAATTCTCATTAAACGGGAGTGGGGGATTCTGTGTATCGAACAGGTCTGGGCTCAAACACCATGAGAAACATGGACGTGGGATGGAAGCCAGGAAAGGTGTTGGCACACTCACCACAGCAACTTTCTCAGGCACACGCTGGGGTCTGGACCCCACATACTTGATCTCTATTTCATCATCCTGAAAATGGAGGCCAGAGGAAACTTTTCTATTGGAAAGGGTGGAGCCTCACTGTGTCCATTAGCTGCATGTTAACGTAAGTGGAGATTATGAAGCACAATGAAGATACTAAGAGCTAAGCATTTCAAGACCAATGACTAACATTCTGGAAGGCACCAGGAAGTACACTGGGGATGCCAAAATGTTGAGGGGTGGGGACCTTGGGTAGTAGGAATATCTTATAAGAAGTAGGTCTTAGGCATTATTAGATACTAAATTCATGGATCTCTTAAATAGATAAAAGGAATTAAAGCTAAAATCACCAATATCATAAACAGCTCACAATATTTTATTTTCTCTCCTGATTTCAACTCATTTGAATGCTTGGTATTTGGGAATTTAGAAAATGGGGAGAAAAACTAACTTAGGTGAGATGGATTTTAGAAGTATAAGGTCCACAAAAAATTTTCCCCAGTTATATATTCCTTTCATAAGTTAAAATAGAGATATTTATTCCTCCCCACAAATAAAAATAAGCAAAGCTAAAACCACAGATACAAAGCAGTAACAAAGAGGCAAAAGTGTGTTTCTCCCTTACCCTGACCCCAAATCTCTGCCCTATTTAATCCTCCACCCTGCTCCCAGCCCTAATCTCTTCCTAAGCAAGCAGTGGCCAGGTTTGGTTGATGCTGCATCCCAAATGATTTGGTTCTGTCAAATAAAAACCAAATAAAAAGAGAACTTATTCAAAAGGATTATTTGTAAGGGGGGAGGGTGGTTATAGTAATAGGGGGAAGCTCTGACCATAATGTCAGCAAGCTCTTGAGGGCTGGCAAAAATGGCTTTTCTTTTACGAAGAATACACAAGGCTAGAAAGAACAGGGTGTGGAGAGGTAGGATGGAAGGGACACAGGATTTGTTAGGAGTTCAGCCTGTTTTCCTGGATGGCCTCTATGGAGGGGTTGTCTGCTGGTTCAGGCTGAGGGTAGGCCAAAGTTTAGGGGTCTGTGGATGGAGAGAAACTTCACCAAAGGCTGGTTAACAAGCATCTTATTTCCAGTTCAGCTAATCCTTTATGAGGCAATGAATGGGAATTTGGAGGGTCTGGGTCTGACCTTGTTATCAGTAAACAAGGGGGCATCCATGAGCGTTCACTAAGTTGTATGGCAAAGGGCGGAGCTTTGCCGTAAGCTGTTTCCCAGGACACAAAGGGTAGGGGAGTTCTTAACGTTCACTGTTTTACAGGAGCACATGGCTCAGGTAAAAGTCCACATTGTTAGTCCCTGTCCAATCCTTTCTGTCTTCACTGTCAGCATTCTACCGGCCACTTCTTGCAGTGGCCTGCAAAGGCCTCTGCCTTCACGCTCTTCTGTTTCTAAATGTCCTCCAACCTGCCTTCAGAATATTTCTCTGGCATAAATCTAAACATGTCACTTTCCCCAAAATCAAAACAACATAAAACAACTTACAAACAACTTACAAGCAAACAATTAAAACTATTCTCAAACTCTCTCCCATTAAACCCAGGATGAGGTAGACACTCCTTAGCATGGTGTTCAAGACCCTGACTCTGGCGGTCCCATCAACTGCCTCACCATGATTTTCTCTCTCCTTGTGTTCTGTATTCTAGTGTAGCCAGATCCCCACTGTCCTGAAAATGCCCTCACTGTTCTATTGCTGTGCTTTTAATGATTGATTTTGCCCACCAGGAATCTCTTTTCTGTTATTTATATTTGTTGACACTTTACTCACTATTTAGGCCAGTTCTAATGCTATTTGCTCCAGAAAATCTCTCTGATTCCCACAGAGAATGAATTTTTTGCCCTCTTCCATCTAGACCAGTGGTTCTCAACCTGTGGGTCGCGATCCCTTTGGGGGTCGAACAACCCTTTCACAAGGGTCGCCTAAGACCATTGGAAAACACATATTTCCGATGGTCTTAGGAACCGAGACACTGCTCCTCTATCCGTCTCTAGGCGGGTTCGCCCACATGCAGATACGCCCACATACGAGTACCCGGCGTGATGACATCATCGCGCCAACCCCATCACATACACCCCGTTCAAATACAGGTGTATGTGACAGGGTTGGCACCATAATGTACTTATGCGGACCAGTCACACGTGTAGAGAGCAGCAACTGTGTAGAAAGCAGCTGCTGTGTTGAAAGCAGCAGTATTGGAGGTAAAACAACACTTCATGAATTATAATTACTGAGGAAATGTAAAATCATGTACTGTAAAATCATCAACTACTGCAAAAAAAAAATCTGTACCATGGGAACTTAATCTGGATGCTGATCGGTCTTTTTATGTTCAGCTGTGGTTGATGTGAATACTGCCCCCTTGTGATAGNAAAAAAAATCTGTACCATGGGAACTTAATCTGGATGCTGATCGGTCTTTTTATGTTCAGCTGTGGTTGATGTGAATACTGCCCCCTTGTGATAGTAACAGGTATGTAAAAAAAACAACAACACAGAGAATGGTAAATCATAGGAAACTTTAATGAACTGTATTGACCGAACTATGCCATGTATCACCTTTTGTATTATTAAAGCTATTGTTATATATTATTTTCATTAGCAAACCATCCCATGACAATGGATCGTGTAGAGAAGAACGTTAAGAAAAGAAAATATAGTGGGGCTTTTTTACAGTATGGTTTTACCTCAATAATTATAGCAGGAATTGAGAAACCGCAATGTGTTATTTCTTGTGAAGTTCTATCAGCTGAATCTATGAAGCCGAACAAACTAAAACGCCATTTTGATAGCAAGCATCCGAGCTTTGCCGGCAAGGATACCAACTATTTTAGAAGCAAAGCTGATGGACTCAAGAAACCCAGACTTGACACTGGTGGCAAGTACCACAAACAAAACATAGCAGCTGTTGAAGCTTCATATTTCGTGGCACTCAGAATCGCCAGAGCTATGAAACCTCACACCATTGCTGAGGATTTGCTGTTGCCAGCGGCCAAAGACATTGTTCGAGTTATGATTGGAGATAAATTTGTTATGAAATTGAGTGCAATTTCCTTATCTAATGACACTTTCCGCAGAAGAATAGATGACATGTCTGCTGATATTCTTGATCAGGTAATCCAAGAAATTAAATCTGCTCCACTTTCAATATTTAGTATCCAGCTTGATGAATCTACAGACGTTGCAAACTGTTCACAGTTACTCATTTATGTGAGGTATATTAATGATGGCGACTTTAAAGATGAGTTTCTTTTCTGCAAACCTCTTGAAATGACAACTACTGCACGTAATGTATTTGACACAGTTGGTTCATTTCTGAAAGAGCATAAGATCTCTTGGGAAAAGGTTTGTGGTGTTTGCACAGATGGTGCTCCAGCTATGCTAGGATGTCGATCTGGATTTCAACGTTTGGTACTGAAGGAGTCAGCAAAAGTCATCGGAACTCACTGTATGATTCATCGACAAATATTAGCAACGAAGATGCTGACACAAGAGTTACAAGAAGTAATGAAAAGCGTCTTAAGTTGTGTCAATTTTGTAAAGGCGAGCACTTTAAACAGTCGACTGGTGTCACAACTGTGCAACGAGTTGGATGCGCCGAACAATGCTCTGCTATTTCACATTGAAGTGAGATGGTTGTCGAGAGGAAAAGTTTTAAAACGTGTTTTGAGCTTCGTGATGAACTCAAAACGTTTTTTAATCAGAAAGCAAGACCGCAGTTTGAAGCACTTTTCAGCGATAAAAGTGAACTGCAGAAAATAGCTTACTTGGTTGACATCTTTGCCATCTTGAATGAGTTAAATTTATCACTGCAAGGACCAAATGCAACATGCCTCAATTTGTCTGAAAAGATCCAGTCATTCTAAATGAAACTTCAGCTTTGGCAAAAAAATTAGATGAAAATAAAATTTACATGTTGCCTACCCTATCTGTTTTCTTTGAGGAACATGACATTGAACCAGACAAAAGGATTACGATGATAATTTCTGTGAAAGAACACTTGCACATGCTTGCAGAAGAAATTTCATCGTACTTTCCAAATCTACCTGACATCCCATTTGCACTTGCCAGAAGCCCATTCACAAAGTTGAAGATGTTTCTGAGGCAGCACAAGAGGAGTTCATTGAACTTATTAACAATGATGCAGCAAGAACTGATTTCTCTACAATGTCAGTTACAAAATTCTGGATCAAGTGTTTGCAGTCATAGCCTGTTCTGTCTGAGACTGTGTTGCGTCTTCTTCCATTTCCAACAACATATCTTTGTGAAACAGGGTTTTCCAGCTTGTTGGTTATCAAGTCTAAATACAGAAGTAGACTTGTTGTGGAAGATGATCTTCGTTGTGCTCTTCCAAAAACTGCCCCGAGAATTTCTGATCTGGTGAGAAAGAAGCAATCTCAACCTTCACACTGACTTTGGCTTTTTACGCATACTGTTGCAAAA
>NW_017731778.1:963383-969060 GCF_001890085.2 Hipposideros armiger
TCCCAAGCCAGTTCTTAACCAATGCGTCACTCGGCCGGCCCAAGATAAAGACTTTAAAATAGCTCTCTTGAAGATGCTCAAAGAGCTAAAGGGAAATGTGGACAAAATCAAGAAAATGATGTATAAACAAAGTAAAAATATCAATGAAGAGATAGAAATCATAAAAAGGAACTAAAAAGAAATCCTGGAGCTGAAAAGTGTAATAACTGAAACTATAAAGTCGCTAGAGGAATTCAAAAACATCTTCAGTGGGCAAAAGAAAGAGTTAGTAAACTTAAAAATTGAAATTATTAACATAAAGAAAAAAGAAATATAAACAAAAAGATTGAAGTAAACAGAGTTTAAAGAACCTGTGTAAAGCATCAAATGAACCAACACATGCATTGTGGGTGGTCCAGAAGGAGAGAGGGAGAGAGAAAGAGAGAGAGAGAGAGAGAGAAAGGAGACAAGGGCAGAGATATTATTGAGAGAAATAATGGCTAAAAGCTTCTTGAATTTTAGGAAACACATGCATCTACAAATCCAAGAAGCTCAATGAACTCCAAATAAGATAAACTTTAGATATCCACAATGACACACATTATAATCAAACTATTGAAAGGCAAAACCAAAGAGAAAACCTTGAAAGCACCAAGAGAAAAGTAACATCATGTGTAAGGGATCCTCAAGAAGATTATCATAGGATATCTCAGCAGAAACTTACAAAACAGAAGACAATGACATGACGTATTTAAAGTACTTAAAGGAAAAACAATAACAACAACAATAAAACCCCTCAACTGAGAAGTATACATCCAGCAAAACAGTATTTCAAAAATTAGGAGGCCCACGGTGAGAGGGCAAACCCTATGAGGGACACCTCAGTGGTGGAGAGGCTTCTCCTGTTGGGAGAGGAACTGTCCAGCCCCATGCCAAGCTCCCCAGCCCAGAGTTACTTTGCCAGGAAGAGGAGTTCCATGATAGCTGGCAGTAGAAATTAGTGAGGACTCTCTTTACTCAACTCGGTGGGGCAAAAGATGGCTAGAGAACTAGTCACCCTCCTGTGAAGCTGGCACATGAATTCACACAACATTCACATCATAGGAATACAAGAAGGAAAAGAGAAAGAGCAAGGGATCGAGAACATATTTGAAGAAATACTGACCAAAAATTTCACTACCCTGGTGAAGGAAATTGACATACAAGCCCAGGAAGTGCAGAGAGTTCCAAATAAGCTGAACCCAAACAGGTCCACACCAAGACACATCATAGTTAAAATGGCAAAGGTTAAAGACAAAGACAGAATACTAAAAGCAGCAAGGGAAAGACAGTGGGTTACAAACAAAGGAATTCCTATAAGGCTAACAGCTAAGCTTTCTACAGAAACTCTGCAGGCCAGAAGGGAGTGGCAGGAAATATTCAAAGTGATGAAAAGCAAAGGCCTGCAACCAAGATTGTTCTACCCAGCAACACTATTACTTAAAATTGAAGGAGAGATAAAGAGCTTCTCAGAAAAGAATAAGCTAACGAAATTCATTACCACAAAACCAGCATTGCTAGAAGCATTAAAAGGGCTTTTTTAAACAGAAGAAAGGGGAAAACAAACTAACAAGAAAAGACGAGAAATATGAATAACAAAATGGCAATAAATATGCACCTCTCAATAATCACTTTAAATGTGAATGGGCTAAATGCTCCAATCAAAAGACATAGAGTGGCTGAGTGGATAATAAAACAGGACCAATGCACATGCTGTGTACAAGAGACTCATCTCAGATCAAAAGACACACACAGACTGAAAGTAAAGAGATGGAATAAGATATCTCACACAAATGGAAACGAGAAAAAAGTTGCAGTAGCAATACTTATTTCAGACAAAATAGACTTTAAAATGAAAGATACAATAAAAGACAAAGAAGTGCACTACATAATAATGAAGGAATTGATCCAACAAGAGGACATAACCCTAGTAAACATCTATGCACCCAACATAGGAGCTCCTAAATATAGAAAACAGTTTATGAGTTGCATAAAGTCAGGGATCAACAGTAGCACTATCGTAGTAGGGGACTTCAAAACTCCATTTTCACCAATGGACAGATCCTCCAGACAGAAAATCAACATGGAAACAGTGGCCTTAAATGACACTTTAGACCAGTTGGATTTAATCAATATTTTTATAATATTTTACCCCAAAGCAACAGGATATACATTCTTCTCAAGTGCACATGGAACATTTTCCAAGTTAGACCACATGTTAGGCCACTAAACAAGTCTCAATAAATTTAAGAAGACTGAAATCATATCAAGCATCTTCTCCAACCACAACGCTATGAAACTAGAAATCAATTATAAGAAGAAACCTGGAAAGCACACAAACACATGGAGGCTGAACAACATGCTACTAAATAGCGAGTGGGTAAAAAATGAGATCAAGGAGGAAATCAAAAGATACCTCGAGACAAATGAAAATAAAAACACAACAACCCAAAATCTATGGGATGCAGTGAAAGCAGTCCTAAGATGGAAATTCATAGCAATGCAGGCCTATCTAAAGAGAGAAGAACAATCTCATATCAACAGACTATCTTTACACCTAAGAGAACTGGAAAAATAATGGCAAAACAAGCCCAAAGGGAGTACAAGGAAGGAAATAATAAAGATCAGAGCAGAAATAAATGAAATAGAGACCAAAAAAAAATACAAAAGATTAATAAACCAAGAGCTGGTTTTTTGAAAAGATAAACAAAATCGACAAACCCTTAGCCAGCCTCACCAAAAGAAAGAAAGAGAGGACCCAAATTAATAAAATCAGAAATGAAAGAGGAGAAATGACAACAGATACCACAGAAATACAGAAATTTTAAGAAAATACTATGAGCAACTATATGCCAACCAATTAGACAATCTGGAAGAAATGAATAAATTTCTAGAAGCATACAATCTACCAAGTCAAATCTGAACCAAGAAGAAACAGAAACTCTGAACAGACTGATTACTACCAAAGAAATTGAATCAGTAATCAACAAGCTTCCAACAAAATAAAAGTCCTGGNTATCAGATATTTACATTACGATTCATAACAGTAGCAAAATTACAGTTATAGAGTAGCAACAAAAATAATTTTATGGTTGGGGATCACCACAACATGAGGAACTGTATTAAGGGGTCGTGGCATTAGGAAAGTTGAGACCCACTGATCTAGACTTTGTAGTTTGAACCTGTTAAGTAGCACTTATTCTGTGTTACTTTGTATCGCATCTGTAATAGGTATTTCCATCTCTAAGCCCTCACTAAAGAAATGCAACTTCTCTTTCTCCTGTATATGCCCTATGGTCTTAACAGAAGGTGCAGCATTTAATGAAATATGTAAAGTGAACTAAAAGTGAATTGGTTTTATTACAGTCATTTAAACATGCTAATCAGTAAGGAATATGGCTGTGAGCATTTCTCTCATCCTCCTGGAATCATACAAAAACAATAAAGAGAACAAACAAAATACCATAAATTCTATTTTCAGTGAACCTGGGAAGTAGGTATACTTCCCAGATTCCAATATATCTGCAAGAGAGTCAAGAAGCACTGTGACTGGCTAGAAGTTGTACAGGGGAAGTAAGGAAAAGAAGGGCCCTGTGGTGGCAGATCTCTGTAAGTATCCAACTCCAGGATGCAAAGACATGTTCCCTGCTTCCAAAAATAGGTGCAGGAACTGAGGTGAGCGGAACTGGTGGAACAAGCCCTTGTGGACAGTTTGGTTCAGAGTCAGAAGTGTCAGAACTACATAAAGGATCATTCAGATGAGCCATGTCTGTAGGAAGCATTTTGTCTCAGTGTTGGGCATGAAGGAGAAGACCTTTAGTGTGAAACCTGGCCCCACTCTCATCACTCTAGAAGTATATGTGAATAGCTTTTCCAGGAAAATCCGACCCATTAAATAATGAGTGATCTAAAATCAAACAAAGAAACAAAAAGGAATACTACTGTGCAAAAATGCTACAAGAAAAATGTGGAAGAGATCAGCAGAATCTATTATAAAAATGCACCCAAGAAAAATGTTGTCATTGAGGGCATACAAAGAGTGCTCAGACATGTTGATGCACATTTAGAAATATAAAACAAAGCTTAGTGAAGCAATTATCTCTGAATGAAGAACATAAAGTAGAAATTCAGTAATTCAAGGAAGACATGGTAAGTCAACAGGAGCAGAGGCAGAGCTCTCCTCCTGCAGAAAGAAGTAAAAGGAAAAAAATAAAATCATCACAGGAATGAAGATGAAACTGGAATGAGCAGAAAAGAGAACAGACTTTGTATAATACAGAGCAAAGAACATAAAAGATAAAAATGAGAAATGCAAGGAAAATAAAATTTAAATTAAAAATTAATTTTTAAAAAAGGACTACAGAAGGAGATCCAGTAGATGTATAACTACTATCGCTGAGGAAAAATCAAAACAATGAAACAAAATAAATATTTAAATAATAACAACAACCCTTTTCTGAACATTTTGAAGCTGTATGCTTGAATATACTTGAATCTATATAATGAAAGCATGTATACCATGTACTACATTAGGTGAATCAGAATTCAATAGCAAGATTTATATTAACAAATTTATTAGAGTTTAAAGATAAACACTCATTTGGGCAGCCAGACATGTCTCAGCTATTAACTCAAAAACTTCAAAAACAGAATGCGGAAGTTACGTCAGGGAAGATGGTGGGTTGGAAGTGCCAGGAATCCATTTCCACATCTAGACAGCAATTGAACTGATAGAATCTGTCTGATGTAACTTATTTTGGAACTCTGGACTCTATTTGAAGGCTTTCAGCTTCCAGGGAAAGGCTTGGATAGTAAATCAGAGTTAATTTTGGTCATTTGTGGCTCGTACCTTGGCAGTGGCTACCCATTCTTCACCTATCAGCCCCGTGGCAGACAGCTGTGCTCACATTCCTGTAGTAGCTTGCATGTGACTTGCAGGAACCAAGGGTAGATAATAAGGACCTTGTTCTTCAAATATTAGGAAACTGTGATCTGACTGCTGCCTTGCAATGCTGCTGGCTGAAGTGGCTTCCAGGGCATTTTAAGAGAGTGCCCTAATTTTTTCCCCTTTCATTTCTCCCCCTTTTCCCTTTTGGGAGACAGGAATTTTAGGATTAGGACATTCAAAGCAACTGCGTATAATGGAGGACTTAGAAAGTCACTGCCCAGGGAAAGATGCGGGCTCAGAAAAGACCTAAGAAGACCTTAAGTTTATACCTAAGACTGATCCCCAGTATAGAAACATGCTACATTAAATAAAAACAATAACAAAAACAAAACAGCAAACTCAGGGTAAATGGAAAAACCTGATTAATAGAGATATCATATTATGAGATTTAAATGTCCAGATTTCAACAAAAAAGTCATAAGGTATACAAAAAAATATAAAATTATGGCCTATTCAACAGCAAAAAAAAGAAACTGTTCCTGGAGGGCAGGGAAGGGGAGGGTACGATGGCAGATTTACAAGATAAAGACTTTTGTTTTTTAAAGATTTTTTTTATTGGGGAATTGGGGGATAGGAACAGTGCTGGGGAATTGGGGAAAGGGGAACAGATTAGTTGCTATCCTTTTGTTCTTCAGTCTAGTTGTGGAGGACATTGCTTCACTGGCCCAAGTTGGCACCATCATTGCGCTCTTCCCGGGCAAGGCAGATTAG
>NW_017731778.1:972525-974103 GCF_001890085.2 Hipposideros armiger
AAAAAAAGAAAACTATAGGCCAATATCCCTAATGAACATAGACACAAAAATCCTCAACAAAATACTAGCAAACTGGATTCAACAACACATTAAAAAGACCATACACCACAATCAAGTGGGATTCATTCCTGGTATGCAAGGTTGGTTCAACATCTGCAAATCAATTAACGTAATACACCACATTAATAAAATGAAAAATAAAAATCATATGATCATATCAATAGATGCAGAAAAAGCACTTGACAAAATCCAGCAGGCATTTATGATAAAAACTCAGCAAATCCAGAATAAGGGGATCATATCTCAACATACTAAAGGCCATATATGATAAGCCCAGAGCTAACATTGTACTCCATGGGGAAAGGCTAAAACATTTCCCTTTAAAATCAGGAAAAAGACAAGACTTCCCACTTTCAACACTTTTATTCAGCTTAGTTCTGAAAGTTCTAGCCACAGCAATCAGACAAGAAAATGAAATAATAGGCATAGAAATTGGAAAAGAGGAGGTAAAATTGTCATTATATGTAGATGACGTGATACTATACATAGAGAATCCCAAAGACTCCACCAAAAAACTATTAGAACTGATAAATGAAGTTAGTAAAGTAGCAGGATACAAAATTAATATTCAGAAATCAGTTGCATTTGTATACACCAATAATAGACTATCAGAAGAAGAAATCAAGAAACCAATCCCATTCACAATTGCTTCAAAAACAATAAAATACTTAAGAATAAATTTAACCAAAGAAGTAAAAGACCTGTACTCAGAAAATTATAAGACACTGAAGAGGGACATCAAAGAAGATACAAATACATGGAAATACATACCATGTTCATGGATAGGAAGAATATAGTTAAAATGTCAATAAAACCTAAGGCAATATATAGATTCAATGCAATTCCTATCAAACTACCAATGACATTTTTCTCAGTTCCATAAAATTTATAAGGAACCATAAAAGACCCTGAATAGCCATGACAATCTTGAGAAATAAGAGCAAAGTAGGAGGTATCATGTTACCCGACATCAAATCATACTACCAGCCTGTAGTAATCAAAACAGTATGGTACTGGCATAGAAACAGACATACAGATCAATGGAACAGAATAGAGAGCCCAGAAATAAATCCATTCATGTATAGTCACTTAATCTATGACAATGGAAACAAGAATTTACATTGGGGTAAAGATAGTCTATTTAATAAATGGTGTTGGGAAAACTCGACAGACACATGCAAAAAAATGAAACAACCACCTTCTTATGCCATATACAAGAACAAATTTAAAATGGATTAAAGACTTGAATGTAAGACTTGAAATCATAAAATTCCTAGAATAAAATATGGGGAAAATATAGGGAGTAAATTTTCAGACATTACCCTGAGCAATATTTTTACTGATATATCCCCTCAGGCGAGGAAGTAGAAGAAAATATAAACATATGACATTACATCAAACTTAAAAGTTTTTTCACAGCAAAGGAAACCATCAATTAAACAAAAAGGAAGCCTACTGAATGGGAGAAGATTATTTGTCAACAAGATATCTGATAAGGGGTTAATATCCAAAATTTAT
>NW_017731778.1:975179-981506 GCF_001890085.2 Hipposideros armiger
TGGAGTCAATGGAATTGTAATAGATATGTATGATGTGTGTGGGGGGGGTTGAGAGAGGGGGCTATACTTTGTGAGAGGTAAAAAGTATAACTATTGCATTGTTTTGTACACCTGAAACTAATAAAGAAAATTAAGGAGAAATGAAGACATTATCAGACAAATAAAAGCTGAGGGGATACATTACCATTAGACCACCCTTCCAGAAGTGTTAAAGTGAGTCCTTCAAGTTGAAATGAAAAATGCTAGACAGTAACTCAAGGGCATACAAAAATATAAAGTTCTCTGGAAAGATAAATACAAATATACAAATAATTATATTGTAATTTTGGTTTATAACTGTACTTCTTATGTTCTACATGATTTAAAAGACTAATGCATAAAAGGAATTAATAGTCCATGTTTTTATACACAGAATACAGGAAGATGTAATTTGTGATATCAATAGATAAAAGGTGGTGAGGATGAAGCTGTATAGGTGCAGAGTTTTTGTATGCTATTGATGTTAAGCTGTTATGAATTAAAACTAGAGTGTTATATCTTTAGGATGTTAAATGTAATACCCATGGTAACTAAAAAGAGCTATAGAGTATACACAAAAGGAAATGAAGAGTGAATTAAAATGTTTCACAACTAAAAACAACTAAACACAATGACAATCATGAAGGAAATGAGGGTCAAACATCCTATGAGGCATATAGAAAACATATAGCTAATGGCAAAAGTCCCTTATTATCAGTAATTACTTTAAATGTAAATGGACCAAGTTCTCTAATCAAAAGACAGATTGGCAGAATGAGTAAAAACACATAATCTCTGACTATATGCTGTCTACAAAAGGCTCACTTTAGATTCAAAGACACAAACAGGTTGAAAGCTAAAAGATGGGAAAAGATATTCCATAAAAATAATGACAAAAAGAGAGTGGGATAGCTACATTACTAGCAGATAAAAGAGACGTTATATCAAAGAAGTTTACAAGAGAAAAATATGGACATTATATATTAATGAAGTTTTGATACAGCAAGAAGATATAGCAAAAAATAAAAATATATGAAACAAAAATTGACAGAATTAAAGGGAAATAAAGACAGTTCTAAAATAATAGTTGGAGACTTCAATATCAAACTTTCAATAATGGATAGAAAAAACAGATAAAAAGATAAGTAAGGAAAGAACTTGAACAGCACAATAATCAACTAAATCTAACAGACATATACAGAACACTCTACCCAAAAACAAAATATACATTCTTCTCAAGTGCACATGGGGAATTCTAGGTAGACCATATATTAGACCACAGATTAAGTCTCAACAGATTTAAAAAGATAGATATCATACAAAGTATCTTTGCTGACTACAACAGGATAAAATTAAGAATCAATAAGAGCAGGAAAACTGAAATATTAACAAATTTGTGGAAATTTAAAAACATACTCAAACAATCAAGGAGTCAAAGAGGAAATCACAAGGGAAATTGGAAAATACTTAGAAACACATTTACATGAAAACATAACATAGTGAAACTTATGGGATGCAGCAAAAATAGTGCAAAAAGGAAAATTTATAGTTGTAAATGCTTAAATTAAAAAAGAAGATAAAACTAAAACCAATAATATGACTTTACAACTTAAGGAACTAGAAAAAGAAGAATGAACTAAACTCAATGCTAGCAGAAGAAAGGAAATAATAAAGATCAGAGTGGAGATAAATAAAATGGAGAAGATAAAAGCAATAGAAAAAATCAATGACACCAAAAGCTGGTTTTTTCAAAAAAGATTAACAAAATTGACAAACCATTAACTAGATTGACTAAGGGAAGACTCAAATTACTAAAATCAGAAATTAAAGTAGGGACATTACTACCAACTCTATAGGCATAAAAAGGACTATAAGAAAAGTACTATGGATAGCTGTATGCCCACAAATTGGATAACTTTGAAAAGTATAAATATTCTTAGAAACAAAACCTATTGATACTGAATCATGAAGAAATAAAAAATCTGAATAGATCTATAACTAGTAAGGAAATTAAATCAATAATCAAAACCCTTTGACAAAGAAAAACCCTAGAGCAGATGGCTTCCTTGGTGAATTTGAATTTCACCAAACATTGAAAGAACTTAAATCAATTCTTCTCAAACTTTTCCAAAACTTAAAGAGGAGGCAATACTTCCTAACTCATAGGAAGGTATCTACATTGGAAAGAAAGAAGTACAATTACATCTGTTTGCAGATGACACGAATTTATATGTAGAAAACCCTAAAGAAATCCTACAGTGTCCACTAATGGATAATGGATAAGCAAAATGTGGTATATACATACAATGTAATATTATTTAGCCTTAAAAAGAAATGAAATTCTGATACATGGCACAACATAGAAGAATCTTGAAGAAATTATGCTCAGTGAAATTAGCCAGACACAAAAGTGTAAATATTGTAATTATTTACACTGGATAGTTACAAATGGATATGAGATAAATGGATATCTCATATTCATTTATATGAGATACTTAGTCAAATATACAGAGAAAGAAAGTAGAACAGTGGTTACCTGAGACTTGCTTAATGAGTACAGAGTTTCAGATTGGATGATGAGAAAGTTCTGGGGATAGATGATGATGATGATCGCACAACAGTGTGAACATATTTAATGCCAGTGAATTGTGTACTGAAAAGTGATTAATGTTGTGTTATGTATATTTTACCACAAAAAAATTTTTTTAAGCACTAGGAGACAGTGGAGCTATATCTATAACATACTCAACAAAAGAGTGTAAAAAAGGATTTTATGACTGACTAAAATGTCCTTCAAATATGCAGGCTATAAACAGTTTTGAAAATGCAAGAACTCAGGGAATATGTTTCCTACTTGTCCTTCAAATTGTCACTAGAAGAGGAAATATACAAGAAAAGAACTGGTTTTGAGTTGTGAATATAATTAACTATATATCTAAAAGAGGATAAGGATGATAGGATGGTTTAACAATTCATGCTGTGACAATGGAAAATACTGGAAAAGGAAGGGGAAAGGAATAAGGTACGACACAGAATAAAAATCCTTTGATTTTTTTATATATAAGAACTGTGAGTGAAAGCATATCACTTAAAGACAACAAATCAAGTAATATAAGTACACGTAATTTTAATTGTACAAAGGTAAGTAGCAGTTAAGATAATATTACTAACTAAAACATGGTATGACAGGGAGGAGAAGTAAACATATTAATGTTTTCGTTGCTTATAGTAGGGAACAAGTTGATAATTTCCATTGAAGAGAATGAAAGCTAAAAATTTTATATAAATTTAAAATTATAATGGTGACTATTTAAACAAAAACAAATCTTCTTAAATTTTGAAAGAATCAGGGCCAGCCGAGTGGCTAAGTTGGTTAAGAATGCGAGCTCTGAGCAACAGAGTTGCCGGTTCGATTTCCACATGGGCCAGTGAGCTGCACCCAAGCTGAGCTGACACTGAGCTGCCAACAGGTGGCAGGATGGCTCAGCTGGTGAGAGCACGTGCTCCTAACAACAAGGTTGGTTCTACTCCCACATGGAATGGTGGCTATGCCCACCCACAACTAAGATTGAACACAGCACCTTGAGCAGAGCAGCTGCGAGCTACCAACGGGGGGCCGAATGGCGACTGGACTTGGAGCTGAGCTAGCTGTGCCCTCCACAACTAAGACTGAAGGACAACAACTTGGCTATACCCCTTCCCAAATTCCCCAAAAAACCTTAAAAAATATTTTTTGAATCACACACGAAAATGTGAGAGCCATCAGATCATATATATCAAGGACTTTAAAAAGATAATAGAAAATAAGAAATGCTGAGGTGGAGGTGGGGAATAATCACAGAAACAGAAGTCATTTTTAAAAATTACTTATGTTCAACTCTATGTAAATATATTCGAAAAGCTGATTAAATGGACAATTTTCTGGGAAAATAGAATTTCCCAAAACTGCTCCCAGAGGAAATAGAAAATTTAAATAGATGTGTTTTCTTCATAGAAGAAATAGACAATGGTACAAAAAGAAAATCTGCCCTTACTCTACACTCCCACAAATGCTTCAGGTCACTGAACTGTGTATTCAAAAAGGTCTGGGTGGTTTCAAAGAGGATTTCTACCATATGGTTAGAGAGTACAAAATTCCATGCTATTTAAAACTGCTCCAAAGCACAGGAAAAAGGGAAATCTTCCAAATTCATTTTATAAAAGAGGTATAATACCGACAGCCAAATCTGACAAGGACTGCATGCACATATACATCAAAGAAAACTATAGACTATTTTTGTTTATCGATATTAAAGCCAAAATTCTAAATAAGTTATTAGCATGCATAATTATGTATAATGACAATATGAGGTTTAGTCCAAAACTGCAATAACAATTTAGAAACAGGGAATTTATTCATATCAAAAAGTCTAAGGAGAACAATGCATATCATCATCTCTATAGACTTTTAAAAGGCATTTATTGAAATTCAACAACCATTATCAATAAAAACACTCACTACAGAAACTGGGATAGTTGCTTAACACGATAAAATATCTCTATTTTAGTCTAAAAGTTAGCTTCATGCTTATCAAGGAAGCACTAAGTAATTTCAAACAAATTTGTGTATAAGCAGATGTTCACTATCACCAATATTATGTATTGTGGGCATCCTTATCCTATTGGGGCCCACACCAATACACTTGGACACGAGAAAGAATGAGAGAGGCAAAATTTAAAAGGAGAAGTTAAAACCATTATTACTGCAGATGGTATAACTGTAAACCTGGAAAACCATGAAATCAAGTGATAAACTCCAACAAAAAATAAGAAAATTTAAAAAATTACCAGGGTACGAAATTGAAACACTTATACCAAATCACACTCATATACACAGATAATTGTCAGTTAAGATATAATGGAAGAGTCCATTTACAATAACCAAAATCCTAAGAAGATATTTAATAAGAAATGTGTAGCACTTACATGAAGAAAAATTTAAAACACTACTGAGGGACACAAAATAAGATTCCAGGAAACTAAAAAACTCAACATGTTCCTGAAGAAGAATCAACATCATAAAGGTCTCACTTCTAAGTTATTCTCATACATTTACCAAGATCTCAATAAAAATACAAAGTGATTCTGAGGTTCATATGAAAAATAAACCAGACAAACAAGAACAGTGATGAAGTGCAACTGACCTACCAGATATTAAAACATAGCATGAAACTTCAATAATTAAAATGATGTGGCACAGGTACACTAACAGACAGACAAATGGAAAGAATAAATTCACAAATAGACCAAGTACCTATAGAAATTTAGTGCATACTAAAGTGGCATCTCAGAATAGTGAAGAAATGATGCAAACATTGTTGAATCAACGGGACAGCTTTCTGAATCAAAACCAAATAAAATAAAGTTGGATTCATAGCTGACATAACACATTGGGATAAATTCCAAATGAATACAAAATTGAATGTAAAATATAAAAACTCATAAAAGTACAAGAAGAAAACACAGCAGGATTCTTTCATGGCATGAGAAAAATCTTTGCAGCTGTTATAAAATCGACAAGAAAACAATTGATAAAGAAGGGCAAGGCAAACCTAAACCAACAAACAAAATAAACAAACATGACACCTATAAGCAAAGTCAAAAGCCAAAAAACAAAGCAGGAAAAAATATTTGCAATTCATATCGTGGAGAAAGGGTTGATTCCCTAACACATGAAGATAATGAACCCTTTGAAATTAGTATGAAAAAGACTAACATGGCAACAGAAAAATTGGCAAAGTTCACAGAAAGGAAAACACAAATGACCCTTAAACATATGAAAAGATGCTCAATCTCACTCATAATAAAAAATGTAAATTAAAATTAAACTATGATAACATTTTTCAATTATCACGTTGGCAAAAAATCCAAAGGTTTAATAACACACTTTATTGGTATTGACAAACAGGCATTCCCAAAAATTGTTGGAAAGAGTGTAAATCAGTATATTTGTATGCTAGGCAATTTGTTATTAAAGTGACAAATGTATATTCCCTTTTATTCAGACATTCCACTTTTGTGAATTTACCCTATAGATATACTAGTGTCATGGTCAAAATGACATATGTGCATGGTTATTCTGTTTACTATTATTATTATTATTAGTTTCAGGTGTACAAAACAATGCAATAGTTATCCTTTTCACCCCTCACAAAGTGACAACCCCCCTACCTCCATCCACTGCCCCCCCACCCCCGATATCATACATATCTATTACAATTCCATTGACTCCATTCCCACACTCTTCTCCACATCCCATGACTATATATG
>NW_017731778.1:982251-1008501 GCF_001890085.2 Hipposideros armiger
TGTGGTTTTATTTGCCTCTCTCTAATGATTAGTGAGGTTAAGCATTTTTTCATATGCCTGTTGGCCATCTGTATGTCCTCTTTACGGAAATGTCTCTTCATATCCTCTGCCCATTTTTTAATTGGGTTGTTTGTTTTTTTGGTGTTGAGTTGCATGAGTGTTTTATAAATTTTGTATATTAACCCCTTATCAGATATCTCGTTGACAAATATCTTCTCCCTTTCAGTAGGCTTCCTTTTTGTTTTATTGGTGGTTTCCTTTGTTGTACAAAAAACTTTTAAGTTTGATGTAATCCCATATGTTCATTTTTTCTTTTATTTCCATTGCCCATGGGGATGTATTGGTAAAACTATTGCTCAGGGTAATGTCTGCAAATTTACTCCCTATATTTTCTTCTAGGAGTTTTATGGTTTCTGGTCTTATGTTTAAGTCTTTAATCCATTTTGAATTTCTTCTTGTATATGGTGTAAGGAGGTGGTCCAGTTTCATTTTTTTGCATGTGTCAGTCCAATTTTCCCAGCACCATTTATTAAAGAGACTACCTTTACCCCAATGTAAATTCTTGCTTCCCTTGTCATAGACTAACTGCCCATATATGCCTGGATTTAATTCTGGGCTCTCTATTCTGTTCCATTGATCTATGTGTCTGTTTTTATGCCAGTACCATACTGTTTTGATTACTGTAGCCTGATAGTATGTTTTGATGTCTGGTAGCATGATCCCCCCAAATTTGTTCTTATTTCTCAGGATTTCCATGGCTATTCAGGTCTTTTATGGTTCCATATAAATTTTAGGATTATATTTTCTATTTCTGTAAAAATTACCCTTGGTAGTTTGATAGGAATTGCACTGAATCTATATATTGCTTTAGGCAGTATGAACATTTTAACTATATTAATTCTTCCTATCCTTGTGCATGGTTATTCTTGACAGCACTGTTTGTAATGGCACAAGACGGGAAATGGTCTAAATGTCCACAATAGCATACTGTTTATATAATAGTGCACCATTCAATGAAACAATACTACACAGCTATAAAATTATTCTCTAGTTACCAAGAAGAGGCTCCCTACTACAAATGGGGAAAACTCCCAGGGTATATTGTTAAGTGAAAACAAATTCAAGTGAGAATAATGCATATGGCATACTATTTAATTCTGTTAGAAAAAGGAGGTGAGGATAAAAAAACATAGATTTGCTTGTGTATGCATAAAAAAACTAGAGAGATACATGTGAGACTAATAACAGTGGTATCGGCGGGGGGGGTACTGTGTAGATGGAGTGAGTGGGAGACTTTTGACTATGTATCTTTTTAAATATTTTAAATGTTTTGTACCATCTGAATATACTACCTTTTCAAAAATTAAAAAGGCAAAAATAGAAAAAACAAAAAAAACCTAATATAGTTATGTTTTGTCTTGCTTTACTGTAAGATCTGTAAACTATGGTGCTTTCCTTGTCTTCTTTCTTTATTTAGAAAAAAATAGTAAGGGAACACTACCTTTTGCTATCAGTGGGTGAATGGTCATGGGGATCTATGTTTGCAGCATGAGAATGGAAAGACTTTCCCATCTGGTGTCCTGGAGGCACTCTCCTCTCTGTAATCATGAGTCCCTCTTCCACACAGGGAGGCTGTGGCCTTGCCTTAGGTTTGGTTTCTGTTATATCATGAGCAGGGGACAACTTGCCATCTGTATCTGACACAGACATGTATGTGGGCTCTTCGATAATAAAAGGGTATAAGATGGGGAAAATTTCTGTCCAAGGGTTTAGATTCCATATAAATTCCCAAATTAGGTACTGTTTGTTACAATTTGGCCTTTCTTTTTTTTCAATGCACTTATAAAACCTGAAGTTTACTAACTCTGACAAGGCACCAGTTAATCTGTCTCTGGCTGACAGAAACGAGTCACACAAACAAGAGCCTCCTCTGTTTCTGCAGAACCCTTAGGAACCTATTTCAAGGTTTAACAACTGGGGTGGGGTGGGGAGGGGGTTGGGGTTACTTCTTGTAGAGCCATAAACTTCAGTGGTTGTCTGTCAGCACGAGTCGTAGAACAGGGTTGGCATGCAGGTATGACAGGCAGGGAAACCTGGGAGGACTTGGGATAGATTCTCTAGTTGCAGAAAGGCCATTGGGTAGGCAGAGCCTGGAGGTCTAGGGCGACTTAAAAGTAAGGGCTACAAAGTGAGTTCAGGAGTTGGGGCCTTGGGTTGTCTGCAGCAAAACATGCTTTACAAGAGCAATAACCAGCCCAGGATAAGGCCAGCCCCCACGCCCCAAGTGGAAATGGATGGACTGGGTGAAGAACTTGGGGCTAGGGCCAAGGAAAGCTCCCCAGAAGCCTCTGAATTCCCCTGTATCCTCCAGGCCTCTCTAATGGTGATATTACAATGCATGTGCTTCCAAAGTACACAGAAAAGTCAAAGTTCTAGAAGCCAATTTAAATACAAGAATGCAAGTATTCTTAGCTCATCCTCCATCTTTGATGTTTAAATCTATTCTTAATTGAAACTAAGCACCAAGTTGCCCACTGTCTCTTACATGGCTCAGCTATGAGCCTAAGAATCATATTTCAGCTAGTTTCTTAGTCATTTCTTATCCAGCATTTTAAAATGTACTTTAGCCCTCCATTACAGCCCTTACTTTTGGTTCTTCAGAATCTGTATTTGCCTTCTCTGTCCTCATCATGTTTTTCATGTCTCATTTAAATTCTAGTTATGACTAGCTATTCAACAAGATTTTTTTTAAGGTAGTAAATTGAAAGTAATACATTTCTGATTAAGAAGCCTCTCCTCTCTCTTTTTTTATAGGATAGGCATTAAAATTTAAAAGCCAGAACATGGAATAAGATGTGCTAATGAAAATGTCACCAAGTGAGAGTTTAGATTTTAAAATGTCGCTAATCTAATAAGTACAGGATGAATGTGGAGCGCAGAGCAGCTCTGATATGATCTGTTTTATGCCTTTGAAACGTCCTCTAAATTTCACATAAAAAATCATTTGTGATTCATTTTGATTAGCGATGACTCAAATCATAAAAAAAAAAATCAAAACTGAACAAGATTAGAAAGCAACCTCTCTGAAGCCCGTGAAAATGGTTTCTCTAGTGCAAGCCACTGTGTTTGGAGTCTGAAGACTGTTCCGTTTCTCTTGTGAGACAGATCTGGTTTCAATCTGTGTTTCTTCAGTTTTTATCAGTGTTGGCCTAGATTTCCAAAGCTGAGTTAAAACGGAAATATTCTTTCCCCCCTTCAACCCATCTGTCTCCTTTTATTTACATAATATAATATTTTCCCTGAATAATTCTAATTTTTTTTAAAGGCAAAGTGCAAGTAAAATAAATGGAAAGTTTTTTATCACAAGGGGAAACTTAGGATCTTCTCTTTGGATTTATACCCAACAGGACCTCACAGTAAGTCCAAATTCAATAAAAATTACAACAGTATGAGGTGAGGCTCTAAAGCAACAACGCCATTTCTCTAAGGCACCATCACTTTAGAATCTCATTTGTCAAGTGACTAGTGACTCCTCCCAAAAGACAGAATGAAGGGATATTTCTCAAAACCTGCTAATGTTGGCCTCCTTATTCCAAAGTGAGAAAATCAGGCTGTATAATTACTTTGCTAAGTACCAGCAAGGGAAGGGCTTACAATTATGCAGGCTCTGTTGTTGTTACTGCTGCCAACAGAATAATTTATCACGTTATGGTGTCGCATTGAGGGAACTGAAAAGCACATTACCAGTAAGAAATAATTTCTACAGAAGACTTAATTACTACTATATGTGATTTTAATGTTGGCTGAAAGTATGCAAGAAGACAAGCTAAAGTGGCATGTGACAAGCCCTCATTTAGTCTGTCAACCATAAATGCATATTTAGAAAGATATAAAAAATAAAAAGTGATCAAGAGGTAGAAGTAGATTCTCTTGTCACTTCAAAATTATTGCAGTATTTGCTGGTGAGGTCAAAGTTTCTGCAGACTGATATCTGACAAAGATAGTTCTATGGACTTCAAATGAAAATCAGGAGGGAACCTGTGATAAGTCAGTGTGTACAGATGTTGATTTGGTTGTATTCTGACGGATCCATGTCTGAATTCTCCTGTAATCCATTCCCATATTTCCTAGTTACCAAAGCTTTTTAACTTCATACCCAATCTATTCAAAGTGAACCACTATCTCTCCCCATCATCTGGCCAGTGTGTATTTACCCTTGTGAAGGCAGCAACATACCAATATTGCCACGCCTCCACCATCTTCAGTGAGCAAGTGCCCCATCAGCTATTGATAGACCAGCTTTTAGGAATGCAATTGACCTCTTACAGAGGACAGAGGGCAAACTATTTCCCCATGTTCATAATGCCTTGTGACACAAATACATAGTACAAAATAACAGAATTACTGGCTGAAGAAGAATTGTTAAAAGGATTTTTTAAGTCAAGGAAGGCCCATCGCTCCCTGTTTAAACAATGGCTTGGGTTGCTTTTCTAATTCCAATTAGTAGTAAACTTTGCTTCTGGATAGAAACTTTTTCTTTTCTCCTTTGGCCTGAAGCACATTAAAATCAAGTTTTCCTTAAAAGCGGAATTCTTGGTCACTCTGCAAATGTGCAGCCTGGACTTTTTAGATGCTACTTCAGGTGCCTGCACTGCAGTGTGGCTCAACAGCGGTGATGTAGATACGGATTAGGCGGAAGGCACAAACACGATGTTAAGATCATAAAAGAAAGATGGAGAGCTATCTGACACAGCAAGTGCACTGGGAAATTTAAAGTTATATTTATTTGCCTGTCAATGAAATAAAGATCGGGGAGGAGAAAAGAAAACCTCATGAAACAAAGCAAATTGTCCCAAAGGTGCTAAAACAGAACTGCAGGTTTCCAGCCCCTGGCCTAGAAAATAAGTTTTCAAAATATACACAAGCACAGCATCTGATTTTGATGTCAGTTTTGCCAGAAATCAATAGGATTAACCATTTTTCTCTTTTGATTAGTGGCAATGACATGAATATGTTTTGCAAATGGGCAAACATGAAAAGCCCTGGCCGTTTTCACCGTAAAGTCTCTGTGAAAAACGGTGAGAATATATGCAGTTTCTTATGGATCTATGAACTGCGTTAGGCATGCTGCCCTTTAATTTCCAGGCGGGTGTGTCTCTCTCGTCCCATTTCTAATCCGTTCTCCCTGCACTGGCCTCCTCTCCTCTTCTCCCAACTTCCTGGCCCGCAAGCAGCCAGGACTCTTCACTGTGGCACAGTTCCTCAGGCCTGATGCATCAGAGTGACTGAGTGGATCGCTCGTACACATGGTGGTTCTTCTCGGGGAATAAAAGTAGTACTCGCGGGACCCCTGCGTGTTCAATTCTGATGCTAGGAGCCATGTCCTGGTGTGGACTGACTTTCAATGAGTACCTAGAGGCATGCGCTGGCAGGCAAGCACGTGCCCATCGGCTATGGGAGGCAGCTTTTTAGAGGCTGAATATGAGAGTGAAGGGAAAATGCATTTGCTCCTTTCCTGCGCCAGATTTCTCTCCTTCCAGATTCCTGCAGTGTCGTCTCATTCTTCCCCTAACTTTGCAGCTATAATCGACTAAACGCCAGTCTTGTGTTAACTCAGAATGGAATGTGTAGAAACCTTTAAGTTAAATACTGTATCTCCTTCACTATGCCTTGATGACAAGGATCTGTGCTCTTTTTCTGATCCTTAACCTTCCAAGAAACTACTGGATTCCCGCACCATCTTTTCACTCTGCTCCTACCACCCCTGCCCCAGCCCCAGCCTTGTCTAGTAAACACCGGTTGCTCTTTGCTATGTTCTAAACCCTCCTGGATCTGGTCAAATGTCCCTGTCATCTACCCTTGAAGTATCACATATGCCTGCCCTTCATAGCTCTTCCCACAATCGTAATTTCACATTATTTTCCACATTTTTGGTTTGTCCGCCGCTCCCTCTAAGTGCATGAGGCAGACACAGCTTTAGTTTCTGTCTACCACTTGATTCCTAGTATCTGGACATATTAGACACATAGTAGACACCCAAAAATATTTGCTGGATGACTGAATGAATAAAAGGGATTGATTTGATAGTTGATGTTTTTTCATGATATGCTTTCTCAACTATTTTCTCTTTTCCAGGGCTTTCCTGGTAGAAAAGAAGGCTACTCTGTTTTCTAGGAACCAGCCTGAGGGTAGGCAGCCTGGGGAAGTTGTCTGTGGGCCTGTGTGAGTAGGCTTTCTTTTAGTTGCAGGCTGCAAATGCAATGTGATCTTAAGCCACAGACATTATTCTGGGTCTCAATTTTCTATTTGGTAAATGAAGCTTAATATTTTCTGCTCCTTTTGCCTCATATGAAGCAATTGAATCATATGGGGCTGTTAATATGACAAAAATGATTTTAAAAGGTGCTGTATAAAGATATGGTTACACGTATATAATGCATTTTTAAAATAAAATAACTTGTGGCACTTCTAACATCTTTTACAATTTCACTCACCATTAATGAATTCCTTCAGATGTGTTCCTTCTTCTTTTAAGAAGATATATTTCCACAGAAGCTACCTTTTCAGTAAACAAATCATCCATTCAACCATGCATCCATCGATGCATGCATCCATCCATCCATCCATGCATCCATCCATCCATCCATCCATCCACCCATCCATCCATCCATCCATCCATCCATGCATCCATCCATCCATCCACCCATCCACCCATCCACCCATCCATCCATCTTCAAGTGTGTTAGTGAGAACAAAATGACACAAGCAACTATGACACAGTATGATGGAGATCCAGGAGAGACGTAGAGGCTACCATGATAGCAGAAGAGGGTTCCCTGGCCAGACCATGAGGTCAGAGAAGGATGTCAGGCAAGTAGAGTTGAAACTGAGGAGTTAGTAGGGGAAGAGAATACGTGCATGTGATGGCAGACAGGGTGATGGGTGTGAGGTGGACACCAGCAGAGGTAGAAGCCTAGAGGTGAGAGGAGCAAAGAGGCATCTAAGAACAGAGGGGCCGTTGTGTCCAGAATGTAACAGCAGGGAAAGGAGAGCAGGAGATGGCAAGAGGGAGGAGGGAGAGGCATAAGGAAATGGATGATGAAGGGTTTTGTTAAGACAACTTGACTTTATCCTAAATGCAATGAGAAACTTTGAAGAGCTTCAAGCAGAAACATTACATGATTACATTTGACTTTCAAAAATATGACTTTGGCTTGCAGTGTCAAGAATGGATTAGAGGGGGCAATGGTGAAAACAGGATGAACAATAGGTGGCCCTTACAGTAATCAGGCTCAGATTCAGGAAGTCACAGTTGGAATGGAGAAAAGTGGACATATGTAAGAATCAACAGATAGAATCAATAGGACTCAAAAATAATAGAATGATATTGATAAAAAAGAGAAAAACCATTGCTATTATTCTGGCTTTTGGTTTCAACTGGTAGAAGGGAATGCCATCCACTGACACAGAGACCTGAAGAAGAGGGGCTTTGTGGGGAGCAGTGATGATGTGGAGGTACTTGGTGACATACAAATGGAGTGTCCAGCAAGCAGCTAAATTTTGGGGGTCTGGAGCTTAGGAAAGAGATGTGGGTTGGAGCTACGGTAGATGTCAAAGTGTTCAACACAGAGATTGCTAACTGAAGCCATGGAGTAGATGATATTCCCCAGAGGGAATGTGTAAAGAAAAAAGAGGTGAGGTCCTTTGAAAGAAGAGGGTCCCGAGTAACTTAAACTTCAATGGGGGCAGAGGAAGACTGAAGAGGCAGGCTGACCTGGGATCGTCCAGGCCTTGTATTTCCCCAGGGCAGGGTCCAGGCACAGTGTGGAGCTGGTGTCAGTGGCCTGTCTGAGCTGGTTTCTGGGAGGTGAAGCCCACAGCCTCCCTGGGGCGAATGGACGTTAGGTGAGCACACACTCTAAGAAGAATCCTGGTCCTGTCCATTCTAGAAGCTGGGCAAAAAGAAAGAAGGAAACAACTGCAACACTCCATGTCCTCAACAGAAGGCTGCATTTTCCCCCCTTGGAAAAATATTTTAAAAGCTGATGTTGAAAGATACACGTAAAATGAATTTAAATGCAGTTTAAATTAAAATGGATAGTTCTGGGCCTGCTGGAGAAGTGACAATGTGAGAGACGCTGGCACCACAGAAGCCCTGTAAGAAGGGAAAACAATGTACACTTGATCCTGACACTGAGTCATAGAGCAGCAGATGTGGAATTTTGTTTACTTTGTCTACATTTTACACTGTATTTTAAAATGATAAATATGTGCTATGTCCCAAAACACTACTGTCTATTCAATACACATTTTCTGAATTGTGCTAGGCATGGAACTAAGGGCAGGGATGTGGAAGTGAAGGCAATCTGGTCCCTGCCTGATACAGACCAATGCACAATAGCCCCCAATACCCTGCAAAGGGGGACACTAGTGGGATGAGCAAGCAATTAATGGGACCAGAGGAGCAAATAATGCTGTGTTGGAACTGGGAAAGGTTGCAGAGGAAAGCGTAAAGCAGTGGTTTTCAAAGTGCCACCATGTTTGTCTCAGAGTTGACTGGAGAGCTTATAAAAAAATGCCTCATAAATGTAAACAGAAATAGTCTCAGAGACACAGAGGAAAAACTGAGGGTTGTTATTTGGGAGGGGTGGGGATGAAGGAGAAGGGGAAGGAATGAGGCAATGCAAATTGGTAATTACAATATGGCCTCAGGGATAGAAAAGACAGTCTGGGGAATATAATCAATAATGTTGTAAATATTTTTTAGGGGGTCAGATGGACTCATGTCTTGTTAGGGAGACCACTTCATAGTCGGTGTAGAGGCCTGACCACCACACTGTATATCTGAAGCTGATGTTGAATAATATTGTATGTCAACTATAATTATATATACATATAGTCACGGGACGTGGAGTAGAGAGTGGGAATGGAGTCAATGGAATTGTAATAGATAAGCATGATATTGGGGGTGGAAGGGCAGTAGATGGGGGAGGGGGGTTGTTACTTTGTGAGGGTGAAAAGGATAACTATTGCATTGTTCTGTACACCTGAAACTAACAATAATAAAAAAAAAGCCTCATCTTGTGCCCCATTCCAGCCCCACTGAATCTAAATCTCTGGGATGGGGAGTGTTGGAACTAGGGCTCCTTCAGGTGTTCCGAGTGTTTCTTATGCACATTAAGGTTTAAAAGCCACCATTTTAAGAGATGAGTAGGATTTCAGTAGTTGAGAAAAGGGAATTGGGGTAGAGGTGACATCAGGAAGATGGAGATGTAGAAGGGACTGATATGGTTGAAATCCTAATGTGGAGAGGGAGAGGGAGCTGGAAAGTTGGATTGAAGGTTGGTTGTAAAGACTCTTGACTGCCACGCAGAGTGGAGTGATTCCTGACCTTAGGTGCATTTCCAAATCGTATGTGGAAGTGAAATTTACATATACTCGTATGTCTGGCTCCCTTTCCAGAATTTCCAAATCATAATTTTTTAAATGCATGAGGCTTGAGCATGTACATTTAAAGAAAGGGAAATCATCAGCCGTAATACTGAGCAAGATCACTCAGAAATTGGTGGAGAAGAGACTTCTATGGAATATTATTTAAAGTCATTGGAAAAGGAGGCAGTAAAGGGCCCGAGAAAGAAGGTGAGGCCAGAGAGAAGAAAATCAGGAGAGGGTCATGTCTAGAAAGCCAGAGCAGAAATTCTCAAGAAGGTGGGAATGGTCTCAAAGGGCCGAACACATTCCCACAGCCAAGTCAATGAAGCCCTGAAAACGGTCAATGGACTTTGCAATGAGGAGGCCAGTGTTCGCCTAGAGGCAAAGTGCCACGACAAGGCAGAAGCCAGCATGCTGTGAGCAGAGGACCTAGTGGGAGGAGTTCGTTACTGACAAAGACACATCTTGAACCTAAGTCTCCTACTGAAATCCTAAGTGTGATGAAACTTCAGTTTTTTCCTTTTCAATGTATTTCTATGTAGCTGTGGGAGATGCTGCCAACAGGTATATCTGCAGGGTAGAAAGATGCTTGGTGAACAAATTCAGAAAGGGACAATGGAAAAATGGACTGAAGGAGACAAAGAGCTAGGATCACAAGTCACTTATTTTCAAAGACACAATCTGTTGGAAAGCACACTACCTTAAGTGCAGTTCCCTTTTGTTACCTGTAATAGGAGTTGCTTTGCAGTAGGGGAGAGGGCACTCCCTGCACCGAAGTGAGTAAATAGCAGTATTTAGACTATTTCTGAGGTGTAAACAAAGGGGAAAAGCAAAAAAAAAAAAAAAGAGGGGAAAGCTACTCCGTGGCGCTCTGTTTTTCTGTGTTCCTGGTTCTCCTATGAGTGTTGCGTCTCCTTTGCTGACTTCTGCTCCCTACCACGCCTCTCCCTGCTCTTCTTGGCCCTGTCTCTTCTGGCATTGCACTCTCTCTCTGGCCATTCCCTTCCTATCTCTTGCCTCTCCATCCACAAAGATGTACTGAGTACCTACTAAAAGCCCTGTTGTGATGGTGATTGTACTATTGAATCAAGACCACCTGGTGGTCATTTACTTCCAGGTGTTCATCTGCCACCCTCACCAAATATCCCAAATGGTGATCGATGTGTCAGATGTAGCTTTTGAACCCCTGAGCCAATTTCTGATAGATATTTTCTCTCAGATTTGTAGGAAATCTAAAATTCAGCATGTTCAAAACTAGCCTTATTATTTTCATCATAAAATCGATTTCTCATTTAATATTTTTTATTTTTAGTGCACAACATCACCATACACTGGTTGCTAGAGTCACTCCACAAGGTTATGTGTAACCAATCTTTTTCCTTACCCCCATATTAAACTGGCAACTCAATCATTTCAAGTCATCCTCTACAGTATACCTAGGGATCTGCTCTTCAATTTGTACCATCCTGCCCTACCTCAAACCTTCATTCTCTCTTGCCTGGACCACAGGGAAGCCTCTGACCATGTGTTCTTGTTTCTGGTCTCGTTACCACTCATGAGTACTCTGAAATGCATTTAAACTCATTCAAAAACAAATCTGATCATGTGTCTCCTGTACAGATTTATAAACTTGCAATGATTCTTGACTGTCAACAGGTTATAGTTGAAGCTCCTTAGCATTGTTCAAAAGGTCTTTAAAAATCTATCTTTATAACCTCATCATCCACCCATGTGCCAGGCACTGTACTACTTGTATGGATTATTACATCTAATCCCAACAGTATCTCTGTAAGGTAGGTACTATAATTTTTTGTTGCTTTGCAGAAGTTAAGGAACAAGGAGATTAAGTGACTTGGCTTAGGGTCACTGGGCTACAGTGAGCCAGAAGTCAAATGTGGAGTTTGTATATTTCACAATGTTTTACTGTTTTTCACTTTTCTAAGTCAATAAGTATCATTGGGCACACATGTATCTTCTGTTGAGAGAGCATACCTGTTACTGCAAGGCAGCTGTGTATGGTAGTGACTCCTGAGACATGTTGTTTGGTTTGGTTCTTTCCACCATTACCAGTAGCCTGGTGACTGTTCTTAAATTTCTTAATCCCTTTAGGCCTCCAGTTACTCTCTGGCAAAACCAGGTTGTGTGGTGTGCTGTGAGGATTCGGAGCAATTACAGATGTGAAGCCCTTAGAATGGCATGCCTGCTGGATGGTTAAGGATCAATGCAGGTAAAGTCACTCCCTGGGAACTGGTCCTGTTTCTTCCTGGGTTGCCTTCAAAGGTGTGGCTATACTAAGAGTTTAAAAGAAATCGTTTATCTGGCTAGACATACTGACTTCTATGGGAGAGAATACACTGGAACAATTACAACTGTTATTAGCTTTGGGGATGATAATAAAACTGGAAAAAATGAGAAAAGTGGAAAATGGTCTTTGCATCTGAGTGCAGTGATTCAAGATGTGCAGAGAGATAAAAGAGAGCTCTATTTTTTGTAATCCTTTAACCTCAAATAGAAAAGGAAGGAAAAATCTACAGAAAGCAAGTCAGTTTCTCTTTCATTTTGATAGAATGAAGATTCCAGTGGAAAATGTAGATATAAATGGCTGAGACCCTGTGAAAGAATTTATATTTTGAAGAAATGAGGAAGTAAATTAATTAGTATTAAATAATTCAATATGCTACAAGCATTTATTAAGTAGCACTTTTTGCCAAGCACTATGCAGGACATTGTAGGAAATACTTAAAAACAAAGGAGGGAGTTGTAATCTACTACAATTGCTTGGAAGAAATATTTAAAGTAATTGTAACTGAAAACCATTTTCATGTAAAATGATAACAATAAATTGTGTGCCAATTACTGGGCTGTACCTTCACATATCATCTCACCTGATCCTCAGTCACACTACGGAATATGACTATCCCTTATTTATCAGGTAGAAACTGAGGCTCAGAGAGGTTAAGAAACTTGCCCAAGTTTGTGTAGTTTAAAAGTAGCCAATTTATGAGAAGGTCCAAGATGGTGGAATAGGTAAAAGTTGTGCCTGTCACCTCCCATGATCACATTAAAATTACAACTAAATTATAGAACAATCAACTTTGAGAATCACTTGAAGGCTAGTTGAACAGAACCCTTATAATTAAGGATAGAAAGAAGAGGCCACGTCGAGACTGGTAGGAGGAGCAGAGATGCGAAACGGGCTGACTCCAAACCCACAGACAGTGGTTGAGTACCGGGAGAGACGCCTCAGTAGCGGAGGGCCCCCCTGAAGAGCAGAGGTTCCCCCTGAGGACAGAGGTCCAAGCTCTACAGCGGGCTCTCCAGCCCACGGGTTCTGTGCTGGGAAGAGAAGTCCTCATAACATCTGGAGGTAAAAATCAAGGAGGATTCCGTCCAACCCGGTGAGACAAAAGATGGCTGGAAATCCAGACGTCCTTACAGACACAGACTCACTCACTTAGCCAGGGCTCTGGCAGAGGGGCAGCAACTCGAGAGGCATCTGAGACATACAGGGAAAGACTGAGTTGTGTGGCTGCAGGGTGAGAGCTAGAGGGACAGCCACCATTGTCCCTGTGTAGAGCCTGCCTCACAAGTAGCCTACAGGCGGGCACCATCTTTCCTGTGTTGACTCCTCCCCCAAAAGACCAAATCTGAAATTGCATCAGTCTAGTTAAATCCATGCATGCCCTAACCTTGGTGACTCCCAGGGACAATGCTCTTCCCAGCTCGTGTGGCATCGCCAGGGACACTCTCCGCTCCTGGGTAGCCAGCCCATCCCTGAAAACTGTGCAAGGCTTCTACAACAGCATAAGCCCTGCAGCAGCCCGGGAAACTTTCGGTGGTGGATGGTCAGCCCCAGCGCATGCTGCAGCCTTTCTTGGGTGCCTCTGGGGAATCTGTGGGCCCAAGGTGAGCAACGACTGCCTGCAGTATTCTCAGGGCATTTTGAAGAGTGGCCACGGGCTCAGCACTGGCACAAGAACTGAATCTGCATTAACTTTGTATTGGGGTGTCAGAAAAGTCATGATATATTTTTCTGTTTTTCGTTGCAAAAATGTGTCATAACTTTTCCGACAACCCAATAAAAACCACTGGCCACACCCCAGTGACTATCTGGGACCCTGTTCCACCCAGCTTGTGTGGCATTGCCAGGGGTACTCTCAGCACCAGGTCAACCATCCTGGCCCATGAACCTAAGGAGGCTCTTTCAGCAGCTGAGCCTTACAGGCAGTCACCTGGCAGGTGGCAATAGGCCTGAGGGGGTGGGGGGTCATTTGCTAAGTTGCCCCAGGCCCATTACTGGTGGCAGCTGGCCTTGGTTCACAGTGAGGCCACCCCCACATGCCTCCATGTCCAGCACAGGCTGTAGCCAACTGCATATAGCTTTGTAGCTCCTACCAGGTAGTCCCAGGTTGGTAACAGGCAAGGCCGAAATTGGCCTGCATGGAAGCCCTCCTAAGAGGCACCCAGAGGCCAGCTTTGGATAACACCAGCACACTACCTGATTAGCCTCACATCCAAAGGATGGTCTAAACAGGCACAGGAGCCCAGTGGAGTGAATTCTCCTATGAAGGGTCAGTTCCCACACAACAGCTCAAATGCTATGGGCATAGCCAATCCTCATAGCCAGTCAGCCTGACAGTCAATCCCACCCACTGACACATCAAAAGCAATCAAGGCTCAACTACAACAGGAAAATATACACAACACACACAAAGTACAGTCCTGGAACACACAGCACAGGTAATCAGAAAGACTGTGCCAGTGGACCACACAGGACACCTACTACATAAGATCACCAGCAAAGACTGAAAGACATAGGTGAGCTATTTGGTTGTCAGAAATCATGACACATTTTTACAATGAAAAACAGAAAAAATACATCATGACTTTTCCAACAACCCAATACTTAATACATAGAAGGAAACAGAGAGGCAGCCCAAATGAGGAAACAAAGAAACATTTCCCAAATAAAAGAATAGGAGAAAACTTTAGGAAAAGACCTAAATGAAATGGAGGCAACCAACCTACCACAGACAGAGTTCAAAACACTGGTTATAAGAATGCTTAAGGAATGACTGAGAGCTTCAACAAAGAGATAGTGAGCATAAAGAAGGAAATAAAAACCATAAAAACCAGAAATAAAGAATATAATAACTGAAATGAAGAATACACTAGAAAGAATCAACAGCAGATTAGATGAAGCAAAGGATCAAATCAGCAATTTAGAAGATAAGGTAACATAAAACACCAAATCAGAACACAAAAAGAAAATAAGATAAAAAACAAAAACAAAGATAGTTTAAGGGACCTCTGAGAAAACATCAAGTGTAACAACATTTGTATCACAGGAGTACCAGAAGAAGAGTGGGAACCAGGGATCAAGAACCTATTTGAAGAAATAATGACTGAAAACTTCCCTAACCTGGTGAAGGAAATAGACATACAAGGCCAGGAAGTACAGAGAGTCCCAAACAACATGAACCCAAATAGGCCCACATCAAGACACATCATAATTAAAATGGCAAAGGTTAAGGACAAAGAGAGAATCCTAAAAGGAGCAAGAGAAAGACAGCTAGTTACTTACAAGAGAGCTACCATAAGACTGTCAGCTGATTTCTCAACAGAAACTTTGCAGGCAAGAAGCGATTGGCACACAATATTCAAACTGATGAAAATCAAGGGCCTACAACCAAGACTACTCTACCCAGCAAGGCTATCATTTAAAATTGAATAAGAGATAAAGAGCTTCCCAAACCAGAAGAAGCTAAAGGAATTCATTACCACCAAGCCAGTGTTGCAAGAAATGTTAAAGTGACATCATTAGGAAGAAGGGGAAAAACAAACAAACAAAGATAAAAAATATGAATAACAAAATGGCAATAATTATGTACCTATCAATAATCACTTTAAATCTAAATGGATTAAATGTTCCAATGAAAAGACAAAGGGTAGCTGAGTGGATAAGAAAGCAAGACCCATGCATATGCTGTCTACAAGAAACCCACCTCAGATGGAAACACACACATAGACTGTAAGTAAAGGGATGGAAAAAGATATTTAATGCAAATGAAAACAAACAAAAAAAATGGGGTAGCAATACTTCGACAAAATAGGCTTTAACAAGAAGACTATAAGAGAGAAAGAAGGACATTACATAATAATAAAGGGGTCAATCCAAGAAGAGTACATGACCCTAGTAAATATCTGTATACCCAACATAGGAGCACCTAAATATATAAAACAAATATTGACCCACATAAAGGGAGAGATCCACAGTAATGCAATCATAATAAGGGACTTTACCACAACATTGACACCAACGGACAGATATTCCAGACAAAATTAACAAGAAAACAGCGGCCTTAAATGACATACTAGATCAGATAGATTTAATTTATACTTTTTAGAGCATTTCACCCCAAATAAGGAGGATATATGAGGTCTGACAATTAAATTCTCAAACTCATCCTATAAAAAGTGCTGCATACCTCATTGCTGAATATCCCTAGTTACCTTTGAAGTACTCCACTTGGGAAGCTATGCACCAATGCCAGCACCTAGTCCACCCTTCAAAGCAATTTTGGAACTCTTTCTGGAATGGTCATCAGAGCTGTCATCGTAGTACCCTTGATGTCCTGAATGTCATCAAAATGTCTTCCTTTCAATATTTCCTTTATCTTCGGGTAAAGGAAAAAGTCAATGGGGGCCAGATCAGGTGAGTAAGTAGGGTGTTCCAATACAGTTATTTTTTTACTGGCTAAAAACTCCCTCACAGACAGTGCCGTGTGAATTAGTGCATTGTCATGATGCAAGAGTGATGAATTGTTGGCAAAAAGTTCAGGTCATCTAACTTTTTTGTGCAGCCTTTTCGGCACTTCCAAATTGTAAATTTGGTTAACTGTTTGACCAGCTGGTACACATTCATAATGAATAATCCTGATATCAAAAAAAGTTAGCAACATCATTGCAACAAGTTTATGAACTTAATTGTCAGGCATCGTACATTCTTTTCAAGTGCACATGGAACATTTTCCAAGACAGACCACATGTTAAGGCCACAAAACAAGTTTCAATAAATTTAAGCCATTTAAATCATATCAAGCGTCTTCTCTGATCACAATGGTATGAGTCTAGAAATCAATTACAAACAAACAAACAAACAAAACTAAAAAAATATACAAACAATGTAGGCTAAATAACAAACTGCTAAACAATAAATTGGTTAAAAATGAGATCAAAAAAGAAATCAAAAGATACCTTGAGACAAATAAAAATGAAAACACAATGACCCCACATCTACAGGGTACAGTGAAAGCAGTCCTAAGAGGGAAATTCACAGCAATGCAGTCTTACCTTAAGAAATAAGAAAAATCTCAAATAAACAATCTAATCTAATTTTACACTTAAAAGAATTGGAAAAAGAACAGCACACAAAGCACTAAGCGAGCAGAGAGAAGTACATAATAAATATCAGAAGAAAAAGAGGCTAAAAAGAACACAAAAAATCAATGAAACCAAGAGTTGGTTCTTTGAAAAGAAAATCAAAATTGATAAACCTTTAACCAAACTCAACAAGAAAAAAAGAGGACCCAAATAAATAAAATCAGAAATGAAAGAGTTAAACTGACAACAGACACCATTGAAATACAAAAAAAAAAATTAAGAAAATACTATGAGCAATTATATGCCAACAAATTGGATAATCTGGAAGAAATGAATAAATTACTAGAAGAATGCAATTTTCCAGGCCTCAATCAAGAAGAAACAGAATATCTGAATTGACTAATTACTACTAATGAAATTGAATCAATAATAAAAAAACTCCCAACAAACAAAAATCCTCACCAGATAGCTTCACAGGTGAATTTCACCAAGTATTCAAAGAATTAACATCTATTTTTCTGAAACTATTACAAAAAATTCAAGATGGATGAGGCCCCCAAGCTCATTCTATGAGACCCCATTACCTTGAGTCTAAAAACAAAGACATTCCAAAAAAAGGAAAGAAAACAAAATTAGAGGTCAATATTCCTGATGAACATAGATACAAAAGTACTCAACAATATATTAGCAAACCTAATTCAGCAATACATTAAAAAGATCATACACCACAATTAAGTGGAATTTATTCCTGGGATGCGAGGTTGGTTCAATATCCACAAATCAATTAATGGGATATATCACATAAACAAAACAAAAAATGAAAATCATATGATCATATTAATAGATGCAGAAAAGCATTTGACAAAATGCAGCATCATTTATAATAAAAACTCTCAGCAAAGTGGGAATAGAGAGAACATATCTCAACATAATAAAATTCATATATGACAAACCCACAGGTAACTTCATACTCAATGGGAAAAGCTAAAAGCATTCTCCTTAAGATCAAGATGCCCTGATCTTAAGACAAGGATGTCTACTCTCACCACTTTTATTCAACATAGTAATGAAAGTTCTGGCCACAACAATCAGACAAGAAAAAGAAATAAAAAACATCCAAATTGGAAAGGAAGAAGTAAAACTGTCATTATTTGTGGGTGATGCAATACTATATCTAGAGAGAAAGATTCCACCAAAAAACTATTAGAACCAATAAATGAATTCAGTAAAGTAGCAGGATACAAAATTAATATTCAGAAATTGGTTGCATTTTTATACACCAATAATGAACTAGTTGAAAAAGAAATAAAGAAAATAATCCCATTTAAAATTGCATAAAAAAACCTAGAAATAAAAGACCTGTATTCAGGAAATTATAAAACATTGAAGAGAGAAATTAAAGAAGATACTAATAAATGGAAGCATATATGATGTTCATAAATAGAAAGAATTAATAGAGTTAAAATGTCCATACTACCCAAAGCAAACTACAGATCACTATCATAATACCAATGGCATTTTTCACATAACTAGAACAACAAATCCTAACACTTATATGGAATTATAAAAGACCCCGAATAGCCATGGCAACCTTGAGAAAGAAGAACAAAATTGGAGGTATCCTGTTAACTTATACCAAACTGTATTACAAGGTCACAGTAATCAAAACAGCATGTTTTGGCAGAAAACCAGGCACATAGATCAATGGAATAGAATAGAGACCCAGAAATAAACCCATGCTTACCTATCTGTTCATTTAATCTATGACAAAGTAAGCGAAAATATACATTGGGGGTAAAGATAGTCTATTCAATAAATGGTGCTGGGAAAACTGGACATAAACATGAAAAAAAAATGAAACTGGGCCACCTTCTTACTCCATATATACATAAATAAACTCACAATGGATTAAAGACTTAAATGTAAGATTCCCAAACCATAAAACTGTTAGAAGTAAACATATGCAGTAAGCTCTCAGACATTACCCTTGATAATATTTTACTAATATCTCCTCAAGGAAGGGAAACAAAAGAAAAAATAAACAAATGGGACTAAATCAAACTAGAAAGTTTTAACACAGCAAAGGAAACTATCAACAAAATGAAAAGACATCCTACTGAATGGGGGAAGATATCACTAATGATACATCTGATAAGGGGTTAATATCCAAAATTTATAAAAAAAAAAAACCTCATGCAACTCAACACCAAAAAACCCCCAAACAATCCAATTAACAAATGGGGAAAGGACCTGAGTAGACATTTCTCCAAAGAGGACATATAGATGGCCAATAGATACATGAAAAGATACTCAATGTCATTTATCATCAGAGAAATGCAAATAAAAACCACAGTGAGATACCACCTCACACCTGTGAGAGTGGCCACCATCAGTAAGTTAACAAACAAGCGTTGGTGAGAATATGGAGAAAAGAGAACCCTTGCTCAGCATTGGTGGGATTGCAAATTGGTGCAGTCACTGTGGAAAATGGTTTGGACTTTCCTCAAACATTAAAAATAGAACTACCTTATTACCACTTCTGGGTATTTGAAGAAATCCAAAACACTAATTTTAAAAAATATATACACTCCTGTGTTTACTGCAGTGCTATTTACAATAGTCAAGATATGGAAACAATCTAAGTGCCCATCAATAGATTACGGGATAAATAAGAGGTGGTACATATATGCAATTGAATATTACTCTGCTGTGAAAAAGAATGAAATCTTACCATTTGCGACAACATGGATAGACCTAGAAGGTATTCCCTTATATGTGGAATATAAAGAATAAATAAATGAACAAAACAGAAACAGGCTCATAGATACATAGAAGAAACTGGTGGTTACTGGATGGGAGGGGGGCTCAGGGGCTGCATGAGAAAAATGAAAGGATTAAGAAGTACAAATTGGCAGTTACAAAATAGTAAAGTACAGTATGGGGAATATAGTCAATAATTTTGCAAAAACTATATATAGTGTCAGGTCAGTACTAGACTTAGCAGGGTAGATCACTTCATAAATTATACAAATGTCTGACCACTACACTGTACACCAGAAACTAAATAATAATAATAATAATAATAATAATATGTAATGTCAACTATAATTTTAAAAATAGTTATGGGGATGTAATGTACAGTATGGGAATACAGTCAATAATATTGTAATAACTATGTAGAGCGTCAGATGGGTAATAGACTTATTGGGGTTACCACTTTGTGATGTATATAAATGTGTACTCCCTATGTTGTTTTACATACCTGAAACTAAAGAAAAAAATATCATGAAAAAAGTATATAAGGGGCCGGCCGAGTGGCTCTGTTGGTTAAGAGCTCACTCAAAGGTTTGAGCTCTGAGCAACAGTGGTTCGAGTCCAGCCCGAGCTGAGCTGCCACTGAGCTGCCAACAGGTGGCAGAATGGCTCAGCTAAAAACAAAACAAAAAAAACAAAAGTATATAAGTATGACTTATTTTGTGAGCCTATATTCCTTTAAAAATGTATATAGCTTGCAGTTATGGTTTTAATGTTTGTTCTAGAACTGTTAATTAAAGTCATTTATAGTATTGTTGAAATATTTTATATTTCTTCTTTTTTCTAGATGTTCTATTAATTACTGAGGGAGAGGTATTAAATATCCAAATCTGATTATGAAAAAAAGTGGCAGATTTATGATTTGAAGCCAAAGTGCTTCCCAGTTGTACACAACACCAATGCAAACACATTACTACACTTTTTACAAGTATGCTACTCTCATTTTAAAAACCTAACAGTGTGGTTTATTCGTATCCTATTTCTCACATTGGAAAAAGCCACATTGAGCTCACCAATAAATGTACCTCTATTTTATACAATAGGTGAATCCCTGAAGAGTTGTGCATACATCAACATTTTCGTAATAGAATGCTATTTTTTGTTGCTACTTATAGATTTTTCAGAGATTAACTCTCAAACTTTTCATTTCTATAAAATTGTTCTTTGTTACTACTTTGCTATATGTTCTTCCTTATTTCTTATTTGGCAGTACACTTACAATGTTCACAATATCCTGACTTATTTATTTGGAAGTTTGGATGGTCATCTATTGGAATTCCTTAAAATGGGGGCATAACCATGCATTTTTAGTATACAGTTAATAATCACAATGCAGTTGGGGGAGTCCTAGTGTTCCCTCCCCTATCATCTCACAAACACTGACTGAGGAGTCAGCAATTTTCAAGTATTTTTATATTACAAATACAGCATTTACATTTGCATAAATGGCTTTTCAGGGCACACAATACAAAGTGAATCTGGCATTGTAATTTCCTAATATATTACTGGATATTGCCTTGTTAAATCATCGACATTGAAGCCCACAGAGACAAAATAACACAAACTACATACCTTTCCCCCTTTAACATGAACTAGCTGAAAGATGCCGTTACATAAATAGCACCTCTACTAATTAATTAGTGCTAGTCATAGTTATTTTACTAAACTAAGAAACGAAACCAAATAGTGCAATTTACATTTTTGTGTGTGCTATTCTCGTTAAAAAGGCCAGAATAAACTGCTGAAGAATGTCGCTTACAATTCTTTTTTTTCTAATTACTTAAAATAATAGGTATTTTTTTAAAAAAAACCTCATCTTCAGTTTTATGGCTAATTAAAACTACTGCATATTCTGGCACATTCCAGTATGCAGTTTATGACTGTGAAAAGGTCACATACTTGAAAATAAAGTTCAGTGGGCCTCCCATATTTGACTAAATAATCACAGAGGGTGTTTAAAAATAGTTTCTATTCCTCTCTTCCAAGCAGCTTCCTTTCTTTTCCCTGCTTTCTCATGATTGCCCATCAATACCACCTCTCTTGCTCAGGGTGATAATATTTACGGGATCCCTTCAAATGCCCCAGGACGTTGCACTTTTGTGGAGGGCATTAGAAAACAAGGATTCTGGTTTGGTTCTGGTAAAAATAAAACAAAACAAAATCCTAGGAAAACGACATTCCAGAACTAGCATACTTAGTTCAGCATTCACTGGATATTAGCATTCAAATGTGACTAACAAAAATATACTTTAAAGTATTGCTCCTTGGAAGAATGTATGTTTGAACGTCTTCGGGGGATCTCTAAATTTAGACCTGGCATTCACTGGCCCCCTCCTCCAATCCCACAGCCCTCATCCATCTAATGAAATCCAAGGTGCATCTGGTCTTTTCAAAATGAATCATAGCCTCAAGATGAGCCTGAATCTTTTCATGCTATCAATATCCTATTAACTCATTTGTGTATTCATGTATTCCAGTTTTTCCCTTTTCTAAAAATGTTCACTTTATTTTACTCTTCCATACCTTGACTATGTGTAGTTTTCATACTGCTCATTAGTTTCAGGACTTCTCCATATTTTCAAGTGCTGGTGGATATCCTGCTTCTCATCTATCTGAAGTCTGGTTGAATAACAACTGTTGGTTGTTATTACATTATCACTTAAATTATATCAGCTGCAGATACACAAACTCAGTAAGTTTGCAGGCTCTTCACGTATTAAATAAGGAACGTAAACCCTACCTGAAAAAAAAAATGACTTCTTTCACAAACTTTTCTTTGTCTTGACTCTTTCTGCAATTGGTTTCTTTATAGTCTTAGAAATGGATGTAGAAAATAGGACATCATTTAAAAAATACAGCCAGAACAAGAGATAAATACTAGTGTGCTAGATTGAAGGAAAAGCAAAGACTGGGTATATATGATTTAAAGGAAATCTTGGTCAAGGCCCCTTTGACTAGTACTTCAAATAGGGTTTACATTTCATATTTACAATCTTTTTGTAAACCTTCACAATGCTTTCTAATGCCCGTGTCTTATCCCTAGGAGATATATTTGTATTTATATTCTTTAGCATTCCCAGTTTGCAATGACTTTAGCAAGAGGTAAAAGCTAATCCTTTTCAACTTTCTGAGAATGTGGTAGACAAGAAATTACAGGGAGGCCTTCTGATGGACTTATGATAAACTAACGGCAGCAGCTGATTGAAAACCCTTGGCTGTGGGTTCTTATCCCAGTGGCTCCTTCAATCTGCTGAAGGACCACAGGACTGAAAACCTACCAGTTTCCTCATCTAAACTGCCATATTGGGAGCAGAGTAACCACAGTGAGTATAATAATATCAACACAAAGGGCTGTTTAGTGAGGCCTCATAATAATAACTGCAGAGTATGGTTACAAATATAAAGGGCTGAAAATCTAATATTTATTAATATTTACTATTAATGAGTATTTATTAATATACACATCCAAAAATTGAAAATATCAAAGCAGAGAGGTTAAATGATTTTCCAAGGGTTGCACAACAAACTGATTTCTGAGCTAAGATCAAACCTAACTTCTTGCATTAATTTTCCTTACCCTATGTTAAATTTACACTAAAACGAAGATTATCGATATGCTGTCAACCAGGACTCTTAAGTGCTTTGCATGCCCCATAATGAATAATTAATGTTCATGCTGACAAGACATGGGAGCATCATAATTGTAGAGACTGCTCTGAGTGAAATTATAGAAGAAGCAATTTGGTTCCTCACAAGATGACAAATTTTCAGGCAATGAGACTACAGTAAAACATGCTTAGTATTACAGTGATACTCCATAGATTTTAAACTAGGTAATTTTAAACTTCTGTAACTTAAAAATTTTTAACAGAATTTAGAAGAAAACCAATGAAGTAAAAGTTTAAATCATTAAAGCTGTGACCACTTCCTATCCCACTGTTCTTTAGTACTAAACAAATAGGAGCAATGAATTATTATAATTTCTTTCAGTAAGTAAGAGACTAAACAAAATTAAATAAAAGCAAAAGTAGAATTAAGTGAAAGCAGTAATGGGGTTCCTGTTTGGCCATATGGGTGACACAGTTCTGTAATCTCAGAAAACCCTCTTTGATCACTGAGAAAGCCTCACGTGACTCAAGTTCCAAGCTCAGCTGTTTTTCTGATTTATGTTCTTCCCCACCATGGGAGTAGGATTATTAAGCATTATTTTAGTTTCTGTTTCAAAGGGGCTTTTGCAAGCTGATTCACCTGCTGCCAAGATGCACACTGGGACTGTTCCTGTGTTCTTGAGAAGTTAAATCCCTTCCTTCACCTCATTGCAGATAGGCAGAGAACATACAGGAAATGCTACTTCTCTGTGCCTATCTAACTTTTGAGCCATTTACAAGTTGCTGGGGGGACCATCCTTTGCCTCTTGAGAAATTCACAGAGACCAGAAGCATCTCATTCTTGCAGTGGAGAAACACTGGGATATAGTTACCATGCTCCACATGTAAATCTGGGCAGGGTGCTTTCCTTGGAGGTGTCATGAAAGACCAGAAACTTGATTTCTACAAATCCCAGGTTAAAGTGACTTTATATATAATAACAGGTTAAGTTATTTTGGTTGCAATAATTGGTAGAACCTAGGTTTGTAATTGTAGTCCCTTGCAGCTGTGGAGCCGACTGTAGCCTCTGTTAACACAGGCTTGAAGGATTATCGTTTAGAAACTTGACTCTGCACCTCTGTGTAATGACATTTGAGATCACACAGGGGAAGCTTAATGATAAATGTTAGGGGACATGTGGTTCTCTAGAAATCCAAGGGTGGTGCTCACCTTCACCCCATTCCCCCAACTCTCTCCCAGTCTCTCAGATGAAAACAGTGTGAAAGTTTAGTTAATGTGTAAAAGTGCTGGTTTTATACAGGGCAGGGAAATAAAATTAAGAGTAGGCTCCTAAAGAGTAGTTGGCACTGAAAAGAAAGAAGTTGATACGACAGCTTGGAAAAAGCATAAGGGGCTAAAATAACTCATGCGTCCACAGGCAGGAGAAATAATGCTTTGGAACAAAGTTGGGATAAGTAGATTGTCTCTTGGGCAGCTAGTTGTCTTTGGTCTCCCTCAGTTGGGAACTGAGGTTAACCACAGCGTCACAAATGTAAAACACCTTAAAAATAACATGTGATCTAGTTCTTGGGGTATTGCCCTGGTGGCAGGCCTCCGTAGGACTGGTGATTCTACAAATAACACAGCCATATATGGGGTGAAGGGGACCACTGGTAGGGAAAAAAAAATACTGCCACTGGAGAAGACACAAACATGAACTAGATAAGATTATACTGTCTATTTGCACTATACTTACACTTAAAATATATGTAAATATATAGTCATATATGCCAGTTTCAGCAGAATAAGCTTCGTCTAAAAACATTGCGCCTTTGCAGCCAATTCAATAGTAGCTATTACAGGTATAAAGAGGAAGCGTTTATGCTTCCACTTAGTTGAAGAGCGAGGACAGGAACTGCCCCCACAACTGAAGAAGCCAACTGTAAACTCTGTCCAAGACTGAGTCCAAATACTATCTTGACTTTGGGGAAAAGAGAGAATGAAGGATAGAGCAAGAAGCTCTATGAAAAATAGAGCTGTGAAAAGTAAGGTTCTATATGAAGAAAATGCAATGAGTATCATATCCACAGATGACTTCTCTAGGGGAAGAAACTCATCTGCAAACTAAGGAAAACCAGAATTTTCCAGAGTGGAAAATGTATTTTTATAATGATTAAACATATCTCATTTTTTTCATCATCACCCCTCCCATTTTTCAATGTTGAATATCAAATTATTTCACCTACATGCTGTAATCATGCTTGCCTTCTCTCCCTTCACAACAGCATTTTGTTGATTTATGTGTCTAATGTGTTCTACTTTAACCTTATTAAATGAACATACATAAAGAGTGCAAAGGGTATATGGATTATATAAAGCTACATATGATACAAACATGATGTAAATTCTTCAGAATTAACACACTGTTTTTCTAATATCATTATAATAGAACCAAGGGACTAGCAAATAGCCTTCATTGTAATTAAATCTTGCTGTATTGAATATTTATGTTGCAATGAGATTTAACCAATATTAGTGCAGATAAAAATAATTTAAACATATTTTTAACAGAGATACCAGAAAATGATTCCGTTTTTGACTGTTAACCTGACTTGGTGATCTACTAAGAGACAACACTGAAGGGGCAGTGGGCACACTTGATATGTAAAAGGTGGAAGTAAAGGTACATCAGTGTTGAAGGGTCATCTGACAGAAAAAAGTCAACAGCAACAAAAATGCCTATATTCTGTTGAACAAGCAAATATTATTCAAGAGTAAGCTTTTGGTCAGTAATTGCCCCATAAATAATGAACAATTCTATCACCCATATTTGCACTATCATTAAGTAGGTATTAAGGACTGAATATTTGTATCCTTCTAAAATTCGTATGTGGAGGCCCTAACCCCCAATATGAGGGTATTTGGAGATGGGGCCTTTGGGAGGTAATTAGGATTTGATGAGATCATGAGGGTGGGGCACTCAGGATGGGATTCGTGCCCTCACATTAAGAAACTCCAGAGAGATTTTGAGTGC
>NW_017731778.1:1008635-1019652 GCF_001890085.2 Hipposideros armiger
CCCCCCCCCCATACACAGAAGAGGTCATGTCAGCATACACAAAGATGGCAGCCATCTACAGACAAGAGAAGAAGTCTCAGGATGAAATTTACCTTTTCGGCACCTTGATCTGGAACTTCTACCCTTCAGAATCGTGAGAAATAAATTTCTGTTGTTTAAGCCACCCAGTCTGAGTGTGGTATTTTGTTATGGCAGCCCTGATGGACTAATACAGTAGGTATCTAAGATCCCCTGTGATGAAAATACTGAAGGATAGAGAAAAAAGGACAACTTTCTCTTGCTTTTAAAAATACTCTGCTCCACCCATATTTTGTTTTCCTACATGTTGTCACACACACACACACACACACACACACACACACACACACACACACACACATTTGCCTTTCTGAATGTCTGTGCTAAAAGAAAGCCTTCACTTTTTGGGTTTTCCCCCCTCATTTAAACCTGTGGAAATTAAGGGGAAAGAAAAGGGTGTCCTCGATCATTTGTTTTGGATCTTTCTTTGATTTGGAGTGTTGCAGAATCTCTTAGTTGACTGATTTTTTTAAAAATTAAGTTTGACTGAGTTTATTACTATATTCTATATATAAGAATATAACCTTATTCTATAAGGTTGCATGCACAACCTTTTGTTTCCTGTGTTCTGGGCCTCTAATCGTGACACATGACAAGTGTGGTTGGCTCCAAGTTATTTAGTGCTGGATAATCTCATGTTTTCATAGAAAAGAGTCAAGTGTCTCTGAGACTGAAATCCAGTGTTTAGCTAATCAGTGAGTTTGGGTCAACATCTAGAACTGGAGTTAATAATAGAATAGGACACTGATGATTGAAATACTCAAATAATGGAAATTACCTAACAAATTAGATAAACAAAATTAATAATAATAATAATAATAATAATAATAATAATAATAAATAACAGCAACAATAATGCAATGCAATGTTCATTGGCTTAAGTCAATATGATTGCTAAGAATGGCAAGATATCAGGGAGAAATTAGTTATATACTTTTAAGAGAAACATTTTCATATATTAAACTATTTTTCATGCTCTCTCTTTTAAATTATATGAGAAATACATGTATAGTGGAGAAACATGAGAAATTTTTAAAAAGCCAGAAGGATACAGAAAGAAACTACAAACACTTAGAATCTCATTTCTCAGAAACAAACTCTGCAAGATATTTTGGGTTACAGTTCACACTTTTTACTCCACAAATAATACAATAAATATTTTAAAAATTCAACATAGTAGATCACATTAAAGATTTCCTCTAACCCAGTGATTTTCAACCAGAGGCAATTTTGTCCTCTTCCCTGTAGAGAAATGTCCAGAGTCATTTTTGGTTATTACAAATTCAGCAGGGGGCAGGGAGGGGAGGTGAGCTTTGGCATCTCCTGCGTAGAAGCAAGGAATGCAGTTAAATATCTTGCAATGCACAGGACAACCCCAACAACAAAAAATTATCCAGCCCAAAATGTCAATAGTGCTAAGGGGAGAAGAAACCCTGCTCTAATCCATTACAGAACTAAAAATGTACTAATCAGAGTCCACTCCATGATATAAGCAATTACTGAGCACTTGTTATGCGTATATTCAAAGATAAATAGGACTCAGGCCCATCTCTGTTGGGTGTGAGTGACAGATAAGCAAATAAACCTAAGTGAGTGAACGTTTTACTCACATCTCTTTTGAGGCAAGGAGTCCTTTGAGTGACCTAAGTTGCTCAGTGCCTGAAACTTGCATTTTAGAGTTTATGAAAAGAAACTAAATTAGTGCTAGTCTGAAACAGAAGTTCCCCCTCTGCCCCCCCCCCCCAAGGATAGCAAGCACCTAAGACACACTATTTAGGACCAGTATGACCTTCATTCTGGTACCCCCACAGCTGACCTGCTGGCTCTCAACTTTCACCTGTATGTAGAGTCACAGGCAAAAAAGATTAAGTCAATGTAATATTGTTATACATCACACCATTTCTATAAAATTCAAAATATATTTTGGCCTTGACTCCTAGAATTAAAAAAAATAAAACAATGACAACAACAAAATTTGTGGTCTGCCTAGAAAGTCTGTGTCGCAAGAAAAAACACAACAGCTTCTGACCCTTTTTATGTGTCATGACCCAATCATGAGTCAGGTATTGTGCTATTTTACACCCATAACTTTATTCAGTCCTTACAACCATAGGAAGATCCCTCAGCCATCCCCAATTTTCAGATGAGCAAACTGAGGTTGAGGGGGGGACGGGTGAAGTAGCTTGCCCCATACACATGGTCTGTAACTGGCAGAACCTGGAGGCAGACCACTGCCATCAAGGCAGAAGGTCAGCCTGCACGGTGGGGTGTTCAACCCAGTGTGGCTTGCAGAGCCTGCATCTTCTGGGTCCAGCATCACGTCCCAGGGGGAGTGAAAGTCTTTCAGCTGCAAGCCTCAGGGCCAACCAGCTACTGTAACTCCCAAGACTACACCCACCATGCCTGTCACAGCTCTCTTCACCAATCAGCTTCCACCAAGTGAGCTCCGGCACCTCATGGGGATTTCCAAGTGACTCATTCCCCTGATTGCTCCCAATCTATTGGCCTTCTTTAAGCTTCACTTCCCTCTTCTTTCTGCTTAGATTCTGGGACATTTTTTTATGTCTTGCAAGTACTTCACATTTCCTTATGTCTCTGTCTTTCCATTGCAACCATCTGGCCAAAGCTGCAGTTTGGGAAGAACTTTGCTACCTGATTTTTCTGTGCCTGCAGACATTTCACAGGGCAGATTGGTTCCACTATAAATTCATAACCACCAGGCTCAAGGAGGCCTTTGGCACTGCCCAAAGGCCCCATGATGCTCTTTGGCTCACTTGCTTTTCCACTTTCTGTGTACACTGTTTCAAACCTCTACTTCCTTAAATCCCCCCATTTAGGATTCCCCAATAGTTGCCTGTCCCTGAACCTTCCCAACAGATGATCTGGCTGCCCACATTACAGAAAAAATAGAAGCCACAAACTGAATGTGTGAGTCTTCCCAAAACTGAGCTTACAGAAGCTGTCTCTCCTCCCACCCAAGGCTAATCCCATCTCCTTGAGTCTTCTCAGAAACTATGACCTCAGCAATTCCTTCTGTCTCCTGTAAAAGAACCTAACTCACCAGGATTCTTCCACTGGCTCTGGAACACTCTCAAGTGCTTCTCATTTTAACAAAACCAAACACACACACACAAAACAACTTCCTCTAGTCTGCTTCCAGTCCTCACCCTACCTCCCTCCTGAGCTTTTCAGCCCACCATCTTGAGTAAGTTGTCTTACTCGCTGTCTCCAGTTATATATTTCCCCCTCATTCCTCAGTCTTGAATACGGCCCGTGACTCCACCACATTTTTTACTAGTGTCTTCAATGACCTCAACATCATTCAACCCAAGATAATTTACTTTCAGCCCCACATGTATTTCTCAGTCCTCATCTTTCTTGACCCCTCAGCACATTCAGAGCTGGGACCTCTCCTTCCTTCTTAGCATGCTCTTTTCTCTAGATGCTTATGACACACAGTCCTTGCTTCTCCTCCTACCTTTCTGAGAAGACTCTTCTTCCTTTATCTCTTTATGACTCACCTGCTTTGAACCAGCATTTGAATGTTAGAGTTCCTCAAGACTTGGTTCTAGGCCTTCCCGGAACACCCTTTCCCCGCTTCACCCTCTCCCTAAGTGATCGCATCCAGACCCAGGAGTTCAATTACCACTTCTTTGCCCACTACGGTCAATCTCCAGCCCAAACTTCACCTCTGAGTTCTAGACTCGTATACCTGCTACTTGACATTTCCTCTTGGCTTTCTCAAAGGCCTCTCAAAATTCCATATATTAAAACTTAACTCAATATTTTCACTCCCCCCCCCATCCTCAAATCCCAAATTTGGTCCTTTTCAAGTTTCCTTATTTTAGTGAAAGGCAGTGAAGTTATCCTTAACTGCCCAAGTTATCCTTAATACCCCATCTCTCATTCCCAATATCCAAGGCCTGTGGATGTTTACCTCTCGAGTATGTTCTCTTCTCTTCATCTCTTCCATACCACTACATGACTGAGCCATCATTATCTCCATCCTGGAAACTTCAGCAGTTTTCCAACTAATCAGCTTGTATCTACTCTGCTCAGTTCCCTATAATTGACTCTCCCTGCTTTAAACTCATCAATGCCTTGCAACTACATTCAGAACAAAAGCCAGACTCTACTTCTTGAGGCTCATCTCGAACCATATTGTCCTCACAAACACCCACTCTCTCCACTCAAGCTCTACTGACTTCTTTTAGTCCCTGCTACTCTGTGTTGTTCTGCCTCTGTACCCACTTCCCTCCACCTCTATGCTCCTTCCGTCCCCTTGCCTCGTCGCATTCTGCTCATCCCCTTATGTCTTAGCTCCAATGCCCCATCCTCAGAAACTTCACCTTGTTTTCCTTAATTACATCAAATCCTCATAATAAAAGCCTGATATAAATTCTTCCTGATAGCACTTGCCAAAGGTAAAGGTTGATATTTTAAAAATATAGTCATTCCCAGCTAGAATGTAATATTCAATGAAGGTGAGAACTATTGCTGGTTTTGGTAAGCAGTGCACCCCGATGTCTAACACAGTGCTTGTTAAGCAGTGGGCTAGCTATAAATGTTTATTAGATAAATGAATGAATGAACTCCAATACTTGTGCTCTTAATGACAATACAAACAGAGATCTAAGTTTTTGAGTTAAATTACAGAATGATGAATTCTTTTATCTCACTTCCAATGACCAGGATTTTCCAGAGCTTGTTAACTAAAAAACTATTTGCTTCTGTATTTCTTTCCTTTGATCTAGCTACAGTTTGGCTGACTGAAACTCATAGTTCTGGACACACAGTAATTGCTCCTTAAAACGTTTGTTGATGGCTGATTTAGAGTAAAAGTATCCTTTAGTAGATTCACCATTTTGTAATTTAGTTTCATTGAATCAAAGTTAAATATGGATGTTTTCTCAAGAGCAGCGGTTCTCAACCTGTGGGTCACGACACCTTTGGGGGTCGAACGACCCTTTCACAGGGGTTGCCTAAGACCATCAGAAAACACATATTTTGAATGATCTTAGGAACCGGGACACCGCTCCTCTATCCGTCTCCAGGCGGGTCCAGCCACATGCAGATATGCCCACATACGAGTACCCGGCTTCAAGACAAAATTTCATTTATTTGTAATTAGAAATAAATATTTCACAATATATAATTACATATTGTTTTTGTGATTAATCACTATGCTTTAATTATGTTCAATTTGTAACAATGAAAATACATCCTGCATATCAGATATTTACATTACGATTCATAACAGTAGCAAAATTACAGTTATAGAGTATCAATGAAAATAATTTTATGGTTGGGAGTCACCACAACATGAGGAACTGTATTAAGGGGTCACGGCATTAGGAAGGTTGAGACCCACTGCTCAAGGGCACTAGTAAGGGATAACTGCTTTTGTTTTTACGTGACACTTGGAGTAGGCAAGATTTTGAATATGTTTGGAATGTAAGCGCTCTAATTACTACTTTAAAAAAATCCTTATAAGAATGCAGTAAAAGAACATTAATATTGACATATGGCCCTAGTTCTCTAAAGCAGAGTGAGAGCACTTTGCCAGTTCATTACCCTTTGATGAAAATACACATAGCTTTCATTTGAGTCGATGTCCATGCCATGACCACAAATGAATGTGGTGGGGAGCTAGACACCCATCTCTCATTTTTTCTCAAGCTGGCACTCAGGAAGGAGTTTATTATGCAGACTTAACACAGGATGGAGGCTCTAGCCTCTGCTGCCAGCTACTTATCAGGACATTACGCCACCATGCTGCCTTCATGGTAAATGACCAAGTATTGGTGCTGGTGTCAGTTAGCCATGTATTAGCTGTGTGGCCCTGGTAAGTTTATTTACACTCTGCGCACTGCAGTTTCTCCATAATCATTAATAATAATAATAATAATAATAATAATAATAACAATAAAACTTAGAGGGTTGTGGGGAGTGAGAGAAGTACCTACTAGAGCCTGCACACAGTAATCACTCCTTGCTTTCACCCAGTCTCCATTCTTAAGTGGTTCATCAGAAGTGTAACTTTTGTCTGGAAAGATCACAGAATTGGCTTTGCTTCCAATTAACACCTCCCCCACCTCCCCACCCCCACACCCCCGCTTTTTTTGTTGCAGTTTAAATCTTGACAATAGATTTGCCTGTGAGTTGACCTTATTTCTCCCAGAAGATTTACTAAAGGTCTTAATAAGCCCCCAGAGCACCAGCTGGCCCACAACAGATCTAGCTGACAGCCACAACTATAGCTGCGCAAGCTCTGCATCTTCCCTTTATTCGTTATCCTGATTATGTCTTAGGAAAGGAAAAAGCAAAGACAACAATAGGAACTTTCCAACTTGTATTATTAAAGTGGTTTCTGAAAAGTAATTTTGCACAATAACACCAACTTGTAATTGCACAGAACACCTATGTAATTCTACTATGTTCTGTATTTGTTAATAAAAATGTTTAAACAGTCAAGATGTGGGCTAGCAAAATGCTGTTGAAAACCATAGGTATGAGTTCAGGAAGGCAGTAAATACAGTATTTTGAAAACTAAAAATAATTATCCACAGCACTCATGCTACTTAATTTGGTAAAATAATTATTAAGAGACCAAAGTCTAAAAGAGACAAAATGCCTACACAGGATTTTATTTAATACTTACTACAGAAAGTGACACAACATTTGGAGGTCAAAAGAAGGGCTCAAAGTTAATTAATTCCCTCTATTCTTTTCCTCTAGATAAAGAACTTTGCATAATCTAACTTCTCACCAAATCCTATTTCCCCACATTCTTCCCTATAGTATGTCAGAGAAATTCTTTAGAAAATACAAAACTCTGGCTCATTTCATCTTAGCCCTTTCCTTTAGGTAGAAACTCTGTAAAAACTAGTTAGTTTCACTGAAAAGGAATTATCTTTGTAGCCTTCAAAATGATAAAAATGTTAGTAATGTCACTGCAATTTTTACAATTTAGGAGCAAAGTTCCGCAGTGATTATAAATGGTGATACTCTCTATTATTAATACCTGTGCACATTAATTTCTAAAGTATCTAATTTTAAGCAACACAACAAAATGAATGCCTAACATTTTCTAAACTTCAGTGTACACAATAGCTTTCAGATTTGTTATTTGAATAAGATCCGTGTTGTTTCCCAGTATCTCCATGGGCTGCTGCTGTGAAGTGTACAGCTTCTGGTTATTAATGGATTTTGTCTTTCTCTTAGGGCAATAGCATGGGTTTGAAATGCTCTCTGGAGAGAGGGAGAGAGAAAGTAAAGGGAAGAATTTTTTTCTCTCAGTAGGTGATCTGCTCATAGTGAGGAAAAAATTTAAAAGCAAATTTTTGTTGAGGAACATGTATTGATTTGCTCTTAAATTCTTGAAGTTTTCTCAATATAGTACATATTAAAAAATCATGGCCATGTGACATCAACACAGTTGGTAACCTATTTAGTTGCTGTCTATACTGTGACACTTGTTTTCCTCCTGCCCCAGGTCCCTGGGGGAAGCAGATGTGAAAGGTAGTGTTGGCAGCTGTTTTGAAGGTCAGGATTTGACTGTGAGAGCCCTGATGTTGATCTTTCTCACCTGCCACATAGCAGAAGTGTCCTTTGTGGAACTCCTTGTGCTCTTTTTCCCACTGCATCTTCAATATATGCAAGTCAACAGGACATACAGTGCTATGGTTGTCAGTGCAGAAGGATTCTGATTAACACATTACTGGTCCAGGAGCCATAAGATGCCATCGAGGCCATCACAGTCTGCATTGTATCTTTTTTTTTTTAAGATTTTTTTTAATTGGGGAATTGGGGGGATGGGAACAATGCTGGGGAATTGGGGAAAGGGGAACAGTCAAGTTGCTGTCCTTTTGTTCTTCAGTCTAGTTGTGGAGGACGTTGCTTCACTGGGGAATTGGGGAAAGGGGAACAGTCAAGTTGCTGTCCTTTTGTTCTTCAGTCTAGTTGTGGAGGACGTTGCTTCACTGGCCCAAGTTGGCACCATCATTGCGCTCTTCCCGGGTGAGGCAGATCAGTCGCTGGCTTCTGGACAGCTGCTCACTGCGGATGCTGGCCACTTACGCTGGCTGCCGGCCACACACGGTAGCCCATGGCAACCCACTGCAGCAGGGGCTGCAGCCTACATCATTGCCAGCGACTCACGTCAGCCCAACTCCAGGTTGAGCTGTTGTTCAGCATCTTAGCCTGTAGAGGGTAGTGTCACTAGCCCTCATATGTGGGATCCGAACCAGGGCCCTCTGGCGTCCCAAGTCAGCTCTTAACCATCGCACCACTCGGCCGGCCCCTGTATTGTATCTTCATTCAAGAACTGGGTAGAAATCCTGGTGTATTTCCTTGGTAGGATGGATTCAGTGGATGAATTCAGCTGTTTCTTGAAAATTTAGCAGTGCATTGAATTTATTCTGTAACTTTGATGGAGACACTCACCCTGTCCTGGGGAACAGGCTGCCTTCCTGTACAGTAGTCCCCCCTTACCTGCAGTTTCAATTTTTGCTGTTTCAGTTACCTGTAGTGAACGGTAATCCAAAAATATTAAATGGAAAATTCCAGAAATAAACAACTCACAAGTTTTAAGCTGCATGCTGTTCTAAGTAGCGTGATGAAATCTCTGTCATCCTGGCTCCGTCTTGCCCAGGAGCTGAACCACTCCTTTGTCCAGTGTATCCATGCTGTATACCATACCCACCTATTAGTCACTTAGTAACCATCATGGTTATCAGATTGACTATCGCTCTATCACAGTGCTTGTGTTCAAGTAACCCTTATATTACTGACTAATGGCCCCAAAATACAAGAGTAGTGATTACAAGTAGTGAATACAAGTGGCAATTCAGGTATGTCAAAGAGAAGCCATAAAGTGCCTCCTTTAAGTGAAAAGGTGAGTACAGTACAGTAAGATATTTTGAGAGAGGGACCACATTCCTATAACGTTTACTGTACTATATCATTATAATTATTCTATTTTATTATTAGTTATTGTTGCTAATCTCCTACTGTGCCTAATTAAAAGTTCAACTTTACCATAGATATGGATGTATAGGAAAAAAACATAGTATGTATAGAGTTTGGTTCTATCTGCAGTTTCAGGCATCCATTGGGGGTCTTGAAACATATTCCCCACGAATAAGTGGGTCTACTGTCTTTTGCTGGGGGTCTAAAGAACTCCAAATCTGTGCTTATGGAAGGTGTCCCAAGGGGTGTCATGCAATGGCTTTCACTATATTACATTTAAAATTCCTAGCTTTGCAGAATAAGTGTTAATAGCAGTTGTGGCTGTGGGACCAGATATCACAAAAATACCAGGGGGGGTCTTGCAATATTTCCAATCAGTTAGCAACTTTGTCTCATTAAACACTGACAGCACATATTTGGCCACTGAGCTCTGTGCTTGATTACTGATGGCTTCCCTCGTGGCCTCCCTAATACTGTACTGTTTAATTATAAAATGTCTATTTTGGAGTTCCTTGAAAAGCAATTGGAGGTAGTTCCAAAGGCTTACTAAGAAATCAAAGAAACACTTAGCAATGACTAAAAATTGCCTTTAAGTCAATTTCATAAACATTTTTTCTTTGATGTTTTGGTTTAAGAATTATGTCTGTAAATAGATACTGAGAGCATGTTATTGATCAGAAATTCCTGTTAACTGGCATTATCACATTGATCAATATAATTTAAAGTGATGTTAAAACAATGGCTCAGAAGTTCAGGAAGTGTGTGGAGTGCTTTCTGAATCACAAAGCAATAAAATATGTTCAGCATATTTTCAGTATCCAATTAATTGCAATTTACAGAATATGGCAGTTGATATATAGCTAACTTTCAGTTAGTCAATATATTGAGTTACAATAAATATGAATCATGCCTACTCCTTGACAGACACTGGTCACAATGAACAACAGGGCTTAATGTACTTTATGTGACTTTTGTGGAATAATAAACATCAGTTTCCAGACATTTAAGCAAATGGCAAAAAAGGTCCAATATCCTTGTTTGACTTATGCAGGTGAAAAGGCGGTGGGTTACAAAAGTCATATGTATTTTTTCCCCATCTAACCTTCTGAGGTAAAAGACAGCATCTCAATTTAAGTTTCAAATAGCTGACTTTCTTACTTAACCAATAGCAAAAAATTTTGTTTCAAGATTCAGTGAGTAAGTAGGCTAATGGGCATAAAAAATTCCGACATTGTTAGGTTTTAGAGAAAGAACAAGTCAACAAACTGGAAAATGTACCACAATGGCCCGAAATTGGACTCTGCAAATTGAACGGCACAGATGTGCACAGTAGATGGCTCGGCAGAAACCATTACAATTTAAAAATTCCAAGAGAAAGCCTGTCAGTTTACACCCCCAAAACAAATGTAATATTTGGAAGAACAAGTCCAATGTTTGAACATGATTATCATCCTGTTCTTGTTAATTATGTCTTCCTATTTTTATTTATTTTATTATTATTATTATTATTATTTTTTAGTTGGGCCATCCTGCTACCTGTTGGCAGCTCAGCGGCAGCTCTGCTCGGGTTCGGCATCGAACTGCTGTTGCTCAGAGCTCAAACTTTTTAAAAAAAATATTTTATTGGGGAAAGGAGAACAGTGTTGGGAATTGGAGAATGGGAACAGACAGGTAGACAAGTTGTTGTTTTGTTCTTCAGTCTATTTGTGGAGGATGTTGCTTCACTGGCCCAAGTTGGCACCATCATTGTGGTCTTCCCGGTTGAGGCAGATCAGTCGCCAGTCTCTGGACGGCCACTCACGCTGGCTGCTGGCTACACACGGTAGCTTATGGCAACCCACTGCAGCAGGGGCTGCAGCCTATGCCATCGCCAGCGACCCACAGCAGCCCAGCTCCAGGTCGAGCTGTTGTTCAGCATCTTAGCTGTAGAGGGCAGTGTCACTGGCCTCATATGTGGGATAGGAACCGG
>NW_017731778.1:1020225-1033247 GCF_001890085.2 Hipposideros armiger
AAAATCTTTAAAAAAAAAAAAGAGGTGGCTTGGGATGCCAGCTCTGAGCAGCAGGGCCCCGGTTCGGATCCCATATATGGGCCAGTGACACTGCATCCTCTATAGCTAAGATGGTGAACAATAGCTCAACCTGGAGCTGGGCTGCTGTTAGTCCCTGCTGCAATGGGCTGCCGTGAGATACCCTGAGTGGCTGGCAGCCAGTGTGAGTGGCTGGCAGCCTATGTGAGCTGCCGTGAGCTGCTGTGAGCAGCCATCCAATGGACAGTGAGAGATCTGCCTCAGCTGGGAAGAGCGCAATGATAATACCAACATGGGCAAGTGAAGCAGCGTCCTCCACAACTAGACTGAAGAACAAAAGGACATCAACTTGTCTGTTCCCTTTACCCGATTCCCCAACACTGTTCCCCTTCCCCAATTCCCCAATAAAATCTTGAAATAAATAAATAAATAAATAAATAAAATATACTATGCTGAGATAGTTAAGACAATTTGTAATCTATGTGTATTAGTAAAATAACTGCTTGCATAGCTGAAATATAAATTTGATAAGGCAATAAATACTCTATAGAGAAAGGGGCAAGGGATTTGGTTCCAGAAACACTACAAAATTCATTCAGCACTGAGTGTCCACTGCAGGACTGGCACAAGGCCAGGCTCTGAGGATGCAAAAGAAGCAAAGATTCCCAGCCTATGAGAAGTTCAAAGTCTGGCAGGCACATAAATGCTATGTCCAAGGAGGGCAGATGAACTCAGTATCACGTGAGAAGTGATGGCAAGAGAATCACAGCACGCAAATGTTACTGCACAGCCTGACTGGCCAGGGGCAGCTAAGCTCTGTCCTTCACACACTTCTTGCTCGCTTGGCTGGGCTGCTGGTGAAGGCACCACCTCATTTCTGATGCTGCTCTTACAGTCTCGGCTCCTTCCAGAACTTGGAGACAAAGGCTCTCAGTGCTGTCCTGTGTTTGCCCATTCTTAGTGACATCTTTCCCACTAAAGACTCTTGAAACTCTATCTTTACAGCATCATATATCTTAGTGTGAGGATAGGGTGAAACACCTGACCCAGCCTACATCTTCATGCTGATCTTGTTGGCAAGTAGGCTGTCTAATGTAACACTGTCACTCCAACCCTCTCAGCACCTGCTCACATTAGGAGGCAAAATGGGAGGTGGCCCAGGGTGCAGGCTCTGCAGTTAGACCTGGGTTCAAACCCTGGCTCCATTATCTTTAGCTACTGAGGGTAAATCATTCAATTCCTGTACCTTAGTTTCCTGTCATCTGTAAAACGGGGTACCGCCAACACAGGATTAACACTATTTTATCAAATAATCCCGGTAAAAGATGTAGCACACACAGTACTCAGCAAACATTCTCTTTTTTTCTCTCCTTGCCCTCTGTCCCCACGCTTCTGCATGATGTCTAATTCACTTCTCTTCACCCTTCAGATGTGGGCCCCTGTGTCACTTCCTCAAAGAAGTCCTCACTGGCCTTCCGGCATCTCATATGACTCTCACCTGCCATTCATCTCACCTGGATTCATGTCAGTCACTCTCACTAGACAGTGAGCTCCATGACAACTAAGACCAGCTCTGCTCTTGTTTAACTGGTCTCCCCCAGGCCTAGCATAATGCTGGGTATGAAAAAAGAATGTGTTGAATGACCAAGTGAAGAAATGAATGATTCTAGAACCACAGAAATGGTTCTGTGGAAATGCCTCAAGGCCTCTGCATTGTTGGGGAGGCCCCCTCAAGTGGGTGGGCTTCAGCTCCCTTGCCCTCCCAGCAGCTCAGCTTCTGTCTGTTCATTTCTACATTACCCGCCCCCCTGATGACTCCATTGGGAGATACTAAAATACAGTCTGAAAACTACTTGTTTTCAAAACTCTTTCCAAGAACTTATACCTTTTACCTCAGGAATCTTTGAGACAATATGCCTAAGATACTTCCATGATGTCTATTATTGAAGAAACAACTCCAATTGCACATCTCTTGCATTTTCAGTAAATAGTTACATCACCCTGACATATATAAGTCAAATATCCTTGTTCGACCTATGAGTATTCAGCTGAAAAGGCAATGAGTTACAAAAGTCATATGTATTTTTTCCCATCTAACATTCTGAGGTAAAAGAGAGAATCTCAATTTAAGTTTACATATATATATATATATATATATATATATATATATATATGTTTATACACACACACACACACACACACACACACCGTTTTACCTACTGCAACTTCTCTAAGGAATTTTCTAAAGGTATTTAAAGAGGTTTTGATCTTTGGCAGAATGAAGCCCCCCCACCAAAATTTTTTCTAACATCTTAGCATTCATTCCAAGATTTATTTCTGTTGGTTAGTGACATGTGGTAATATCATATTCCTTCCACACATACCTAATCACCTTTCAAATTACTAGGCTTAAAAGTTGCTAATCACTGCACAGAGGTATAGGATTCTAAGGAGCTCAATTTATATTGCCACGTCAAGACCATTAAGAAGGTATGTTTGGAAGTAAGTTTTCTTTGATAGTGTGTTTAAGATGCAGATTATTTTTGGGGGCAGGGTGTGATTTAGAAAGATTTTTCAGGAAACATTCTTAATTTTAAGGCTAAGCAGTTAAACAACACTCAAATAAGGATTACTTTGAAAACTTCTTATTCCTCAACCCCTATGTTCGCAGAAGTGAAAAAAAAATCTTTGGAATAAACATACTAAAGAAACAAACCACCTCCCTCCCCCACCTGCAACTTTGCCAAACACAACCCATCATCTGACAGATGTTCCAGGGAAGGGCTGCCCAATGCCACCGAAATAGTGATCACACGGAGGTTCTCAAACACTCAGGGAAAGATCTCTCCACTATGCTTCGAAATGTATGTGTGAAACATAGACAACTAAACTTTCATTCTCAGCCTCTTCTCTGAATACAGCAACTTTGTGGGTTTTTAAAAAACATACAAATATCAACTGTGAAAGTGATTGCTTCTGCAAGTGGCCAGAAGGCGATTATCTGAAGGTGCACTTACCAGTGAGGCTGAAAACACTGGTGTTTGAGGATAGCAGTGATTTCCTTTATTTTATATTAAAGCATGGTTTTGGGTAGATATGTCCATATTTCCTTAAAATGAAAAGGTTTTGGACTGTGAAATTCATTAATGGGAGGACAGCAATTCTGTCATCTCCAAGGAGAAATTTCTGGCCAAGCAGAAAAGCATTCTTCTTATGAAAAGAGAGATTATCATCAAACAGAATAGCATGTCAGAGACACTGAAATGGCTTTTGATTTTTAGACTTCAATGACAATCTATTCAACACAAAGCAAAATTACCAAAGTTTCTGCAGAAGAAGTTTGCTTTTATGTTTAAATGAGAACTTAGCAGTGGTCAGAGAGAAAGCAAAAGTTACACAGCATCTAGAGCACACCCACCATGGGGGCTGAGCAGGACTGGGGTGCCCCATCCAGTCAGGAGGTCGAATCTAAGGTGTTATTAATCCACCTCTGGTGAATTCACAGAGAAATGTTTGAGTATTGGCCATACCTTCAGACCTGTTTCATTTTTAATGCCCTTTCATATTAATTCTCTCTTTTGATCCACTCAACTACTACTTTGAGAATAGAGAAATGGTCTCCATCTCATAGTTTAAATAGCTGAGGCCTATCAGGCAACAAGTTTGTGGCTGGGCTTAACGTCAGCTCTTCCAACTCTCCTTCTAATGTACCTTTCACTAAACGACCCTGTGAGTTAGCTCTGTGAGCATGTCATGATGAAACCATTTTATAGGGAAAGAGTTTTAAATTTGCGAGGAAAATCTAAGCTGTAACTCTGTCACTTACCAGCTGTGTGACCTTGAATAAGTTATCTGTCCTGTGACTCAATCACCTCAACAGGAAAATGGTACCCACAATCCTTTGGAGGGAAAATGGGCCAATAAATATGAATCTGCTTTACAATATGGGAAGTGCTGGATGAATATGTTATTATCACCATCCTGAAGAGCATATTAAAAAAAACAACTATTATTTGATGCCATTGCTAAGGAATTTTTTTTAAGTGTCCTTTTTAAAGTTACAGAATAAAAGCTAGGCAAAGAATGTGAATGAAAATTCATCACCACAGGGGGAAATTTTTCTAAAGGCAAATAAAAGGAAAAAAAAATGCCATCAGAGTATCTACTTCTAGAATAACTCAGGAATCTTATCTTTTTTTTTTTAAAGTTCAGTTTCTAGTTTCCATAAATACTGTTATTTTATTATTTATTTTCATATGATTATTTTATAACCTGATTTTCTGCATATCAAAACCACTAAAGGCTTGGCAGTCAAAATTTGAAGGAAAATTTCATCATCTAAAATTATTCACAAAAGGAAAACAAATCAATGAAGGAAAGAATATAAAAAACAGTGAATGAGGGAAAACCATGTAAATAATAGCAGAAACTGTTGTCTTTAGTCTACGACATAAATGATACACAATGTATCCCCACAAGGCAATGGTAACTATGGCAATAAGAAGAGATGCAATGTACTCAGTGACTCAACCAAATACCTAATTGATATACTAAACATATTTCATGTATACTTCCATAGGATACTGAAGTATTTTATGCTCCTTCTTTAGGTAAAATTACTCACTTTAATAGCTATTTTAATTTATAAATAGATGAAAATTTCTTATATCTCCCAACTTAATAGATCCATATAACTTTTGAAAAAACAACCCAAGTATACTGGGGTCAGCAACAACTTTCATTTTCTACTTCTCAGTAGTGATTTTTAGGTCTGAAGACTTTTAGTTCAGAAATCTAACATGACAACTGTCCAATGATAGAGCTAAGAATCGTTTTCATATGTTCAAGAAATCAAATTCTGATTTTCTGTTTAGGCATAACTATTTAAAAGTCTTTTCTCTCTGCAGTAATAGAATGTCAAAATAGCTGTGCTGTCTGGGTAGAGAAACCCAGGACAATCTTTGGCTAAAGCCTTTTAAGAAAGCGAATTCCACTGCCTCATTCTCTCAACTGCTCCAGCATATTGAATCGTCTCTCCTATCTAACTTTTTTGCTGTACATTTTAGAATAAGCGTTGAGCTCTTCTGCATTGACTATGTCCATATGGGGTATAAATCCTAAGTTTAAAAAACGTTTACTCATAAAACAGGCATGTTCTCTTCAAGGAGAGTATGTATGTATTACGGTAGTTTTTTCCCCAAGCCCTTGGTACTTATCATAAAGGCAAAAAAGTGTCTCACATCATTGACCTGCTGGAGAGAAGTAGGGGCTTTCTCTTCTTGATCCTGGATACATTTGAGAGGTAAATTTATCTGCTGTAGTCCGAGCTATTTCCGTTTAGCATTGAAATTGGAGACAGAACAGACAGGATTGGCAACACACTGAGAGAAATGATGAATAAAGGAGAGAAATGCTTTACTTTGGGGGTGTTCATTCTGCCCACATACACCCACACAATTCTTACACATTCATAGAATCCAAGAAGGGAAATTTCCACATCCCTCAAATTCAACACTGGGAAGAAGGTGAAGTTATTAGAATTCCCTATCACCTCGCCTGGGACGATGAGCGTAAATCTAAGAATCTAGGAACCCCATTTTGGTCCCGGAGAAAGACTACTTGGCAATGTTGGAACACAAAGTTGTAATTCTATTCCAGCAAAAAAGATCTGTTTCTCCACTTCTCTCTGAGTTGTCTCCTCTTCTACAACTCTGAACAGTAAGTAAACGAGTCAAGGACCCTCAGCTTGACAACTGGTGTCTGATCTCTATCCCATAACAATGTTTAAGGGACCAACTATGCATGTGGGCTGGAGTTATTTGGATAGGTAAAGCTGCATTCTGATATAACCAGAGACCGTGTCATTGTGGAGAAGAGGATGTGTCAGGGGCAGACTCCAGTTTGAGTGGGTTATTTTTGGAATCTCTGAGGAAGCTTATGGCAAGGCTGCCCACATTACACCAGGCTTGCTGCTGTGAAATTTAGTTTTCAGAGTTGTCAGTCCCTCAAGCCTTATAACTAAAAATAAGTATCTACTTATTAAAGCATATTTATTTTTACTCAGGCTGTTTTAGTCTTGCATTATTACTTTCTCCACATTTGAATTTTAAAAATATTTTGTCAATAACATTTATAATTCTTGAAAATCCATAAACTATACGCTGTGCCTTGATTCCGGTTAGAAAACTGGCTTTCTCATTTTCATGTTCTTCTGGCACTTAACAGGAAAAGAGTTTGCACGAAAAGAAGGGTGAAGGGAATTTTTGGAAATATGTTATAGAATATATTAAAAACCAAGCTAAAAAAAGCTCATGATATCCTACAAAGGAGGTTAGAGGCATCCAGACCCGTCCACTTACTTCCAAGAATTTTTCTCTTGCTCAGAGCCCTTATTGGCTGTAGATGGCTTCCAGCAGGCCCGTGAGTGAGGTATTTCAGAGCATCTGGCATGGAAACAAACTAATCATTCAAATCTCAGCACCTCCAAAATCTCTATTTCAACACCCGTAACCTCAGCTGGTTTCTAACTTGGGAAACAGTTCTCTGTTACTTATTTTTGTTTTAAGCAAAATAAAGCTAATAACTCTGTTTCTAATGAGAAACTTTTGTTACATTCTATTCTATCTTGAAAACTCTTACTATTAACATTTTAATTGACACCCAAAGAAAATAGAGTGCCTGCATGAGAATAGATGCAGTATCCATTGTTCATAAGAACCAGCAGATCATTCATGCTGTCTTATAGCACTACAGACAAGATAGCTGTTGAAATTTTTCTAGGCTAAAATTGAGAATATTCATTTTCTCACCATCAGTTTCCTTTTGCTTGTCAGAATGTCCTCCTTGAGTTAATTGTGGGTACCAAGTTCATGCCCTTAAGATCATCATTTAATCTGATGCAAATAATTCCCTTGCTCTTTCCAAGAATACCAGCTTATCCTTTCTTCTATATGGCCCACATTACCACATCAAATATTGCTGAGTCATTACAAAGATGCTAAGTACTTACAATCAGCGTTTTCCTTTCTTTGTTTTTTTTTTTTAATAATGCTTTCTTTTTTAGAGCAGTTTTAGGTTTACAGAAAAGTTGAGCAGATAGTATAAAGGGTTCCCATATACCCCCAATGCTCCTCAACAGTTTCCCTTATTATTATTTCCTTGCATTAGTATGGCAATTTTCTTACAATTGATAAACTGATATTGATATGTTATTATTATGAACGAAAGTATAGAGTTTACATTAGGATTGTCCTTACATTATTGACACTGGTAGGTGCCAGAGGCTTCAATTTTCTCCAGTGTCCTTTTTCTTTCTCCTGTTGTCTTTAAATTTCCTAAAGAAAGCCCCTAGAAACTCATTAAATAGAGCCTATGTCTCAGTTACATTATTATATTGGAGCCCTATTGATGTGGAGGGAAGTGTCCTACAGTCTTATGATTAAAACCATTTTTTTTTAATGGGCCAGAGTCCCTGGGCTGTGGCCTTCAGAAGAGTTTCTTGGCCATTTTTTCCCCCATCCCTAATGTGAGACCTATATACGGCTAGAGGGAATTAGAGTTGTCTACCTGCCTTTCCCGTAGGATACTTGAGCCACTGGTAAGGTAGTTTCTCTTGAGGACAGGACTTTGATTCTCTGAAGAACCTAAGAGGAGTGGACGGTTTTCAGTTTGTTCAGCTTTTTTTCTATTGTGAGGCTGGGAGTGATGACTTAACAAGCTCTTAACATGTCAGAGCTGAAACCAACAATCTGCTTATTAACTGTGATGATTCCCATGAACAAATGTCAAGAAGAAGCCTGTACAGAGTCATTTCTTTCCTCAGTTACCTGTGAGAGCAGATCCCTAGGGCATGAGCCCCAAGAAGACCCTTAAAATTCAGTACATGCATAGGTCATAGCATGAGTCATTTTTCCAAATAACGTAATACATAGTGTGACCACTGTTAATTTTCTATGTTTCTATCTATCCTTTATCATTTAAACTAAAAAATGGTAGAACATATTCTTACCAAATTTAAAGGATGTGTCAGTAATAGACCCTAACCTAATGAAGAAATGATGCAGTAACCATGATGCTCGTTGCTAGGGATCATGAGGCACTTCTAAAAGCCGGGCAATCATTGACTGTGGAGCTGCAGCTGGGGTCATCACCTGCCTGAAGAGTCATGTTACACAGAGAAAGACAGACAGATGCCTTGGAAGGAGAAAGCACTAATTTCAAACGTGAGTCTCAACCTCCCCAGGCCCCTCCAAAACTAAAAAACCAAGAGCAGATATAGGTATCAATTTCCTATTAAGTTCCTTCTCTCATAGGCAACTCTATGTAGCATGTTCCAGGATGAGTAGCAACAATTTATTAATTCAGTGGTGGTTAAAGATCTTTAGGCACCCACAGAAACAACTTTTTGTCTTACACTACAAAACCGAAAGCACTAACTCCAAACCTCACACAGACTTGCATCATAATTCCATTCATCAAAACTTCCTGGCAAATAGTGCACAGAGGCTGCCCAGAGGGCTTTTAACGTGTGTAAAACTAGCTACTTTTGTATTAACACTTCACTTTCCATAGAGAACTAAATGAAATAAAAAGGTGTCCAAGATTTGTGCCTTTAAAACCTATGGAGAAAGAACACAAGCTGTGGCTTTTTGATATATTGCTTAAATCCCTCTTGTCTTCATTCTTTGGATCCTTAGTTGTGGTTTTTCTTCTTCCTGTTAGTTTGATGACATTTATCTCCTTGTTCTTATTTTCCGCAATCCCTCTTGACTCTGACTTTCCTCCCTTGGATTCAGATCTCTCTTGAACAAGGTAGAACCCACAGCTCTAGGTATGAAGAGAGTCTTGGACACAAACAAAATAGCATCAATGACAGAGCTTTTAAGTTTCAAGTATACAACAGAACTTCCTATATGAAGACTGTATTCACATTAGTATGAAAAAAGGTGGATTATTTTTTTAAAAGTACTGAAACAATTTTTAAAAAGAACAATAAGCTGGTATATTACTTTAACCCTCATCAAAATCAATTCCATATGGAGTACAGATTTAAATGTTAAAAATATGAGGCCACAGATTTTCTAGCACAATACATGAGTAAATAATTATATAACTTTGATGTTAAAATAAGGATGAAATAAAAATTAGAAACCATGAAAGAAAAAAACTGATAGGTTGCATGAAACTTATTTTTAGTTAAAAAAATGAAAAGAAAAAGTATACAAGGTAAGAATACATATAAAAATTACTGGTAATATATATAACAGACAATGAATTGATATCTGTAATACATTAAGCCAGCTTTAAATCTATAATAACATAAGTAATAATAAAATGGACAAAGGAGAGGAATAAGCAATTTACAGAAAAAAATGACTAACATGAAAAAATAAGAAACTTCATAATCAAAGAAAAATACTTAAAAGGATGACATATTTTTCTTCTATCAAATTGACAAGACAAAAGAGGTGAACTAGTCATTATTTGCAATGATAGAGAGAACTAGTTACTCTCATATGTTTTAGGAGTGTAAACAACTATAAATACCATAAAGGCAGGTTGAAATTACACTCATAATATATAAAGTACACACTTTTGATCCAACAATTTCACTTTCAGATATGAATACTATAGAAATAGTCCCACAAATGTCCACATACAATTGTATAAGTTTACTGTGTCTTTGTTTTAAACATAAAGGCTGAAAATAATAAAAACATTACTGAGTGAGCATTTGATTAAACACATTATGATAGAAATACCCAGTGAAATTCTTTGTGGCTGTTAAGCAAGAATATTATGGAGTAGCTTTAGTAGAACATCCCTCTTATAAAGAAGGTCCACAAAAGCATGTCCAGAGATGATTCAGATACTGGTATTATAAGGCCCAGAAGTAATAACTATGAGCAATGTGCTTAAGAAATTAGATAGCAAAATAGATAATTTTACTCAAGATCTAAGATCTACTAAAAAAAATCATGTATATTGAAATGTCAGAACTGAAATATACCAAGAGCTAATTAAAAATTCATTGGATGTGTGTAATAGCAGTTTGGAGATAGTTGAAGAGAGCATTAGTGATCTTGAAGAAATGTCAGTAGGAAAAAAAATCCAAACTGAAGCATGTAGCTCAAAACTGAAGGAAAATATAGAAAATAGTATATAAGACATATGAACAAGAAAACAATCTAATATATTTGTAGGTGGAGTCTCAAAAGACAAGAAGGGAGAGAACAGAGCATAAGTAATATTTGAAGAGATACTGGTCAAGAAAGTTTTCAAAGTAAATAACAACATATACCTATAGACTTAAGAAGCACTTGAATTCCCAAAAGACAAACACAGAGAGATCTACATTAGGCACTTCATAATAAAACTGCTGAAAAATCACAGACAACAGGAAAATCTTATAAGCAGCCAGAGAAAATAAGATACACTCTAAGACATAGTCCCTTCAAAGGAGACTAAATAAAGCTACAGCTGACCTCTCAAGGTAAACAATGACGGGTCAGAAGACAAAGAAATGTCATCTTTAAAACCTGAAACAAAATTAACTGCCAATCCAGGGTTCCACAACCAGCAAAAATATTCTTTAAAAGCTAAGGCAAAGGAACAAAATTTCTGGACGAAGAAAAAACTTTTTAAAACAAATAGTTAGAAGACATCCTAAAAGAAATACAAAAAGGAGCTTTTCAGATAGAGTAATAATGATCCTACACAAAGATGTATATTATACTAGCTACAGTGTCTACTAAAAGAATATTAAAATGCATAGCTGACAAGCTAATATTGGGAAAATAGTAAAATAAAAAATTCTCCTTTAATAAAAATAAAGCAAAATGTAAAAGGGAACACAAAAATTCTGAGAAAAATAGAAAACTATTATTAAAATAATAGTTATAAATATAGCTTAACAGAAATAGCATTACATATAAATGTATTAAATACTCTAATTAAAAGTCTACTATCATCACATTGAGTATCAAAGTAAATATCATATGCCAATTACAAGAGACATATTGAAATATAGGGACAATGATGGTCACCTTGATTTATGATGAACAACTGGGGAAAGGAAGCCTTTTTAAACAATTGGTGCTGGATCAACTGAATATTCACAAAAAAATGAATCTTGACCCCTATGCTTGACCATGTATAAAAAATAATTTCCAAGAACTCATCCAACTCACAACAAAAAAAATGAAAAATCCAATTAAAAAATGGGCAGAGGACCTGAATAGACATTTCTCCAAAGAGGACATACAGAGGTCCAATAAACATATGAAAAGATGCTCAGCATCACTAATCATCAGAGAAATGCAAAACAAACAAACAAAACCAAAAAAACAACAACACAGTGAGATATCACCTCACACCAGTTAGAATGGCTATCATCAGCAAGACAATAACAAGTGTTGGAGAGGCTGTGGAGAAAAAGGAACCCTGATACACTTTTGGTGGGAATGCAGACTGGTGCAGCTGCTATGGAAGGCAGTATGGAGGTTTCTCAAAAAATTAAGAATAGAATTACCATATGACCAAGCAATCCCTCTCCTGGGTACATACCCCCAAAAATCTAAAATCATTTATCCATAAAGATATATGTGCTCCGATGTTCATTGCAACTTTATTTGCAGTGGTCAAGACATGGAAACAACCAAAGTGTCCTTCGATAGATGACTGAATAAAGAAGATGTGGTCATACATACACAGTGAAATACTATTCTGCCATAAGAAAAGATGAAATAGTGCCATTTGTGGCAAAATGGATGGATCTTGAGATTATTATACTAAGCGAAATAAGTCAGACAGAAAAATTTGAGAACCATATGATTTCACTGATATGTGGGATATAAAACTGAAAACAACAAAGGAACAAGACAAACAAATGAAAAAAGAAAAACTCATAGACACAGACAATAGAATCAAATATGTGGTGATGGAAGGAGAACTGACTCTGGTTGGTGAACACACAATGTGATATATAGATGATGTATTACAGAGTTGTACACTTGATGCCTATGTAACTTTACTAACCATTGTCACCCCAATAAACTTTAATTAAAAAATAATAATTTCCAGGTGTGCTGTAAGTCTAAATGTAAAAGAAAAAACAATAAAGATTCTAGAGTAAAAGAAAAAAAGTGGAGTATCTTCATGAACATTCAATAAGCAAACTTTTTAAAATAGAACACTAAAAATGCTAACCAAAATAGAAAGGATTGATAGAATACATTAAAACTTGGAATTTCTATTCATCACAAGGCACTATTAAGAAAGTGAAAAGACAAATCATAGACTGCAGAAGATATCTGCAATACATTTATGCAACAATCGACTCATTTACAGATATAAAAAATTCCTTTATGTCAATAAAAAAATGATAACCTAAGACAAATGGTAAAGATACTTCACAAAAGAGAATATTCAAATAGCAATAAACATGATATGTGTTCAAGCTCATTAGGCCTTAGGGAAATGCAAAATTAAAAGCGTAAGTAAATACTACTGTAAACCCAAACGAATGCCTACAACTAGAGATTGATAAAAACTAAGTGCTGGCAAGGATTTAGAGTACCTGCAATTTCCAAAACATGCTGGGAGGAATGTACTGGTACAACCACTTTGTAAAAATACTTAACACTGGCTCCTGAAGTTGAAATTATGCAAACCCAATTACCCAGAAATTCTACTCTTAGGTATATACCCTACAGAAATGCATACACATATCCACTAAATCACATGCTAGAATCTTCCTAGTGGCACCATTGGTAAGAGGGCAAAACTGAAAACCACCAACATTAAAAATGAATAAATTGTGGACTCACCATAAAATTGAATAATATGTAATAATGAGAATAAGTAAAATATGATTTAGATGGATCTCACAAACATGATGTTAGCAAAAGAAGTCAGACATAAAAGGGTATATACTGTATGATTTTATTTATAAAATGTTCAGAGCAGGGACAAAGTAATTGATAGTGACAGAAATCAGAAGAGTG
>NW_017731778.1:1034682-1038247 GCF_001890085.2 Hipposideros armiger
GTTTATGCAAAATAAAAGTAAAATATTAAATAATCATTTAATATCACAGTAGTAACATATTTATTCTCATTATTTTGTCTCAGTCAGGTTAGAACCAGAGAAAATGAGCTTAATTATAATAAGGGGGATTAGTCCAATATAAGGAAGAATGACTTTGTGTGACAAAAGGCTGGAATCGAAAGCAGGTGCTAAATAAATCCTGTCAATTTTCAGAGACTAGAATGGATCCCTGAAGGCATTGTCTCAACAAGAAAGCATGTGGGCCCCCCGCAGCCTGCTGTGTGCTGTGCATCAGGCAGGGTGCTTCCCTGCACGCCCCTGCGTCATTATTGCCCTGTATCTGTGAACATAGACCTTCGCTGTGAGAAAATAGAAATGTTTAAATTAAAGAGCATGGTAAATGCATGAATAAACAAACACATATGGTTATAATCTTTTTATAAAGGATGCAGGAAAGAACAAATGCATAATAAACCAGTTAAAAGAAGATTTCATCTTCCACATTATGCAAATGCATTTTGCTAGTGACATTTTTTATTTTTATAAGAATGATCCTCATTACCAGTTTTGCTATGTGAACTACAAAATTATGTATCTGTTTTTAACAGAAACGAATATATAACTACTCTGCGGAGATATTTTCAAAAGTGTCAAAATAGGAAATAACACACTGACACCTTTTTAGGGCTCTGTATACCATTAGAAAACATGTTGTTTATGGAATGAAGGCTTGGTAAACTGGATTAGACCATTTGGATGGGGCAGTTTCTAAAATATCAGTTTTATTTTATTTTATTTATTTATTTTATTTTATGTAAAGCAGTGTTCAGATCCAGCTATACCACACAGAAATTCTTCTGGTTAGGGAGAGACCTAGGTGCACAACAAAACCAAAGCAACTTAAACTGCCCTCTGTTTTCCGAGGAAAAGATTCCTCCTTCCTTTGTGGCTGAGTTCTTCCAACAACACAAGCTGTGCTTGGGCCTTGCCTGAAGTGAGCAGGTTAGCTTTGCTAATAAAAGTCACAGCCCTTTTTAGTTCAATGACTGCCAAGCACACTCTTTTTCTCTCAAGAAAAGCAGAGTGTAGAATTGTATTAGAGAGGAAGTGCAGGGCTACCAAACTGGGGTCATTTGTTTGCACTTTTAGCCAAGTCAGCAGGAAGCTCACTAATTTTCTTTTTCTCTAGAAGATAAACAGATCTCCCACCATGTTGTGGGAGATACAGACATATGAACTACTATGGCTAAACACATAAGGGTACTAATTACAAATTGTTTTCATCTGACCAAATAAGAAGTGTTGCACTCGATTAACAAAGTGAAAGGAAAATTTATTCCTTAGCTTGCTACAATATAACCTCAAAATTATAAATGAGATTTTGTTTATATTGAGCCCTCATTGTAAAGAAACATAATTAAATGAAAACATGCAGTTCTTTGTCCTATATTCTAATAATCCTTCAGCTTCTAATAATTAAACTTTTTTCCCAATAACCTTCTCACCTGTCTTACTAATGAGGCACATTGCCTAGTCCCCCAAAGTACAAAAATGCAGTGAGAGGCACTTCTGTGTTCCCTTCCTGTCCTCTGTAGAAGCCAGAAAGATTCCACCACTGAGACTTTTACTTCCATAGATTTAGATTTGTTTTACCATGAGTGAGGACCATAGAGATTACAGAGTCTAGACCTCTCACTTTAAAAATGAGAAAATTAAGGTTTAGAGTAGTGAAGTGTCCGAACTTATTATTCATAGGGTTGGGACTAGAACACAAATCTCTGGACTTCTTGGCTGGTTCCTCCCACTATTCCCTACTAGAATGCTAAAACCAACCAAACAAGACATTCATCACAACAAAAATCACAGTCTGTGTTTTTGCTTTTACCTCTGAAGAGATTATCCAAGTCAATATCGTCTTTTCCTTGGATTTTCAAACGTTTTGCCTGCTGTACAAGTCTGGGCAAAGAACAGAAATAAAATGTAGATTCATTATCCTGTGAGGTTCGGAGAAATCATAACAGCAGCACTCACTTAAATAGAAAACACAGGATAATCAGTGGTGAATTAGCAGGTATTTTTCTGCACAGAGCCTTATCAAAATTTTATTTCAATTTAAGATTAAGAAAAAAAATACACTTTTGCTCAGAAACTCTAACTTTGAAATTTAAAACTTAAAAGCTCTTCTCTCCATTCTATTATACCAAAAATATTTCTAAAACTCTCTGGAGAATTATCTCTTCAGATTCTGAGGAGAGCTATTAGGGACAGTAGGTGAGTGAATAATAATTGCTACTGATGGGTTTGACACTTGTTTTAATCAAAAGATTATATGCATTGTGCTCAAACAACTGTATAAAGTAATTCAGTTATATTGCTGAATGTCAAGGAATTAGCTTTTAAGTTCTCCAGTATGCAGTGAGGACTAATTTTATAACTCATTCATTACAGCACTTTAATAAAACTTGAGGCTCATAGTTTGTAATGAACATGGTAGTTTCTTAAATGAAACTTTTCCAGTGTTGTTAATTACCTAGTAATGAATTCTAGTAGACAGAACTTGAGATAGTTGATTAATTTATCTGTAATATTTATGATTTTGATAAAAATTATAACACCTTGCTTTGCAAATATATTTTCTGCTTGCACTTGGGCAGATGCTCTCACATTTTATCCTCATGGACAAGCCTTTGAGTTAGGTATGCAAGTAAGTACTGTTTCAATTTCTGATTTAGGTGAGGAACTGATTCAGTTACTAAAATGTTACATAGATATTTAAGTGATTTATGCATAATTTGAGGTAATTTTATATGTTCTATAAACATGCATGTCATGGTAAAAAACACATTCTGTTTATTAGTTAGAAATTTTTTTAACCATTAAGACTTTTTTTTTTTCATCAAAAATACCCAAGAAACTGTGAAAGAATTTCTATTGAAATCATATCTTTGGACCTTAAAAGAAGGTCCTATATAGTGACTGTGCATCCTAACTCCAGGTAGTTAATCACCTGTGGTGCAATGCAGAGACCAGTACACTCAGTGTGGAGAAACCTGGCTCCATGTCCTTGCACCTGTGTGCTAGCTTTGTGACGAAGAGTGCAGATTTAAGCTCTAGCAGTCTGAGCTTCCCAGTCTGCAAAATGGAGACAGTACTTGCCTTCCAGGATGTGTTCTGAACAACCAGTGAAACAATATGCTATAAAATAGTCTACAAACTCTTATGCATCATGGACATACATAAAATATGTGGAATATTTTCACTAATTCAATATGTATAATTTTCATGATATTCTATATATTATCAGGGTTTATTTACATTATTGTAGGAAAGAATATAAACTATGGAAAGAGGGCTTAAACTTAAGCAGTGAATATCTGGTGGAGAGAGCTAGTCAGCATGGGATGCTGGAAGCACAACGTGTGCACACCATAGTACTTTTGCAAAAAATAAGGTGAAAAAAATTTTAGCTCTGTGGACACATTTTTGGAAACTCTTGGGAATTTTCCCCCAAAGCTTTAAAAATTTTATGAAACTGAGTTGAATTTCAAGTCATCTTAAAGCATCC
>NW_017731778.1:1038542-1039720 GCF_001890085.2 Hipposideros armiger
TCTGTTCCCCTTCCCCCAATTCCCCAGCACTGTTCCCATCACCCCAATTCCCCAGCACTGTTCCCATCACCCCAATTCCCCAATAAAAATCTTTAAAAAAAATCAAAAAAATAGTGTGCCTTACATAACTTAGAGGGAGCTTTTTAAAAGCTGTTTTTAAATAAATCAAATAAATTTATTAAGTGCCCTTAAAAAAATACCAGGCACTGAAATTAATCAATCACAGATATATTTTGGTATAATTCTTGCTTTCAAAATTATTACATTACTATGGAGATACACCAAGTCAAACAAATCCTGTAAACAGTTCAGATTCAGTTACATTTCCTGAGTGAGATAGGTAGCTTCCAAGGATTCCCAGACCCTCGATTTCATTTAACCTCATTTCATTCTCACAAAAACTCTCTAATGTCAGTATAAGACCCTTGTTGTAAATTTAAAAATTAAGGCTCAGAGTTATTAAACCATTTGCCCCTTTCAGGCACACGGTGAGACGATGATGGAGCCTTCACACTCCAAATCCAGGTTTCTTTTTACTCTACACAACATCTTCTCTGAATGCAGGGTTTACTGAGCATCTACAGAAGGCTTTAAGATGTCACAGCAGAGCAAAAGCAAAGGAGAGGTAATATTAATAATGCTCCTGGCAGCTGGAGGGAGGACGTGGCTTGGCGCTGGGCCACATCGCCCAGGTTGCTCTGCAGAGGACGCAGCCAGGTCTGGTCCTGAAAGAATGGGGATGTGGATGATGGATGAGTTTGTAAAGGTTTAGGGAATTAGGCTGGAACAGAATGGGCATAAGCAAACTGTGAGGGAGCCGTGTTTTGGGGACAGGAATAAGCTAATCAACTTATTTGGCTGAAGCACCTGAACTGTGGAAGGAAAAGAAGGAGCAAAAGTGAGGCTGAAAGACCAAGCTGGAGCCACGCTGGGGGGAGCCGTGCATGCTGCTCCCAGGTGTTTGGACTTGATCTTGATGGCAGCGGATAAAGCCTCTGAAGTGTTGCCTCTTGCAAGAACCTGTTGCATATAGTCAGTTGAAATATTTGGAGACGATGGGGCTAGTAAGGTGCCAGACATTAATATTTGTTTGTAATTTAGCTAGAAATGTAATGCCATTGAAATCTGCAGGTAGTACTCTTTCACCAAAATTTTTTTTTTTTTTTTTTTTTTTTTTT
>NW_017731778.1:1039819-1041690 GCF_001890085.2 Hipposideros armiger
CAACCATCGCGCCACTCGGCCGGCCCTCACCAATAATTCTTGAAGCCTGGCCCACACTTTTTATATAGTCATCAGAGCTCCAGGCACACTTAACCATATTCAAAAATTTGTATTAATAGTATTGCTGTTGCTGCAACAATTGTCAAACTACCTGTCTGTCTGTCTTGATTCATTTCAGAGGACTACTGCTTCTGCTGATGAGACCTGCCGGCCTCATCCAATAATCTCTGCTACCCATTGTTTTGCCTCTTGCCTTTTCCTTAGGATTTGGCTACTTTCAGTTTTCAAAAAAGGCTGTACGTTCCCTGGCCCTCTTTCTATGCTTCCACTACTTTTAACAAGGCAAATTAGTGGCTGTTATTCTTGCGTTCAGTAAATGCTAGGCCCTGAACTAGATGCCTAACACGAGGGAGGTAATATGAATCTTATGATTATGTATTGAAAAAGACAGAGAGGTTAGTAGCTTACCCAAAGTCTAAGCAGTAGAGTTAAAGAAGAGCCAGAATTTGAATTTAACTCAGGTCAGTCTAAATGTAGCTAGATACCTTCTAGAACAGCAGTTGGAAAACTATAGCCCATAATTCAAATCCTGCCTATTGCCTGTTTTCGTAAATGAAGTTTCACTAGAACACAGCCATGCTCACTCATTTACTTACTGTCCATGACTGTTTCACACTACTGTGGTCAGGCTCAGTAATTGTAGCAGAGATCTTATAGCTGTCAGAGTCTAACGTACTTATTACAATGGCCCTTTACTGAACAAGTTTGCCAACCTCTGTTCTAAAAGTAAAGGGTCCCTAGGGCCAAAAATACACATACCACTTGTGACCATCTTATATTGCTATCTTTTCCCAAAATTGCCTTAATAAGTGTATTTAGGTATAACTTATAATAGGGCTTGAAAGGCAAATCATTTTATTTTTAGACAAATTGTCTAAGTCCAGTCAACACTGCTTTGAGCTTTTCCTACACGCAGGCATTGCATTCAGCCAAGATGGTGTCTGCCACCAAGAGACTGATAATCTAACAGAGGAATCAGGTTAGAGGTTGGAGATATTAGGGAAAGCTTTCAGGAGATGAGTTTGAACTAAATTTCAAAACAAATTTTATTAAGGGGAGTATAGAGCGGGATTTGAAAAAGGAACAGACGTGTGGACAGTAGAGGGTAAGAAGAATTAGTAATGGGGTGTGGTGTGTGATGAGGTGAGATGTACAGGCTGGTATCAAATTATGAGGACTGCAAAAGCTTGCTCCAGATGTATGCATGTATACTTGTGTGTATGTATGTTTGTATATGTGAACTGATTTATAGTAAAGCAAAATGGATCAAGGACCTGTAAGACTATCAATCTAAAGAATGATTGATACTTGCTGCAATAATGTGTGTAGTTTGTAAATAAAAAGTAATCAAACTTTTAAAAACACTGCATTAGATAGCATCAATAAATAATATACATATACAAGTGTTTACCACAGCATTATTTATAACAAACAACTTGAATGCCTATCAATAGGGAAATGAGTGGAATAAGTTAAGGTATGTTCACACTATGGAATATGATACAATTATTAAAAATAATTCATTGAATCCATTTGCATTGAAATGGCAAATTATCCATGACATATTTTTAAATAAATAAAACTACTGGGCTGTTGGAAAAGTCATGATGTATGTTTGTGACAGATGGCACTAGTTCATTTTTGGAAGTACTAGAGTCATTTGCATCTATATTATTGCTATGTCCTTTGATAGCTGACAGTTCTAGCTTCATTCTAAAATAAAAAATGAGTGATTTGGTTGAGTTTTGGAGATTTTACAAGTTGAAGATGGAAGACCAAACTGTGCATTTTTGCCATATTTTACTGTTTTA
>NW_017731778.1:1043305-1061793 GCF_001890085.2 Hipposideros armiger
AAAAAATTAACGGAATTTTTTTTTAAAGGGTGACTATATATATATATATATATATATATATATATATATGCCTATTCTGTATAAACAGAAAAATTGTAGGAGAGAAAGACAATCTTAGTCACACACATAACCTTAGGACGCAGCATCGAAGTTCAGGAGTGGGGAGTGAGAAATTATTTTTAAAAACTTCTATAGTACCTGAATTATTGCAGTGGAAATTTTTCATATTTTTATAAGCCTATAACTTATGCTGATTAATGGAGGAAGTTCTGGGTATTATTAATGTTTTTAATTTTTTTCTTTATACTAATGTATATTTTCTAGCTTTCCTATAATACACAAGCATTGCTCTAGTTATGGGAAAATATCCCAGCTTTATTATTTAAATGTTAAATGTCCCAACTTTACTATTTGCAACAAATGAGAAATATTTTAAAGCCAGATTAAGTATACAGATGAGAAAAAATGCCCGGTGGTGCTTGGGCAACAAAATTTTGTTTTTTTTGTGGTGCAAGAGCACCAGCATTTACTTTCTGCAAGGAACCACGAACATTCTAGCACACACTGTTCTACAGCATTTAATTACTAAGAGTCTGGGCCAAGGCAGGATTCCAGAAATCCAAAGATTCACAATAAATTATAAAATGCCTTATGAGAATCAGCTCAGAAAAGTATTTTTAAAGATCATTTTAAGGCATGCATTGGTTATTTTATAACATTTCACCCAAACTGTAACTTTGTTTAGGAAACACAGACTATAATGAAGGTGCCAAAGGAACCAAGGCATTTGGACTCCAATGAGGGCTGAGTCCTTTTATCTCAGTCTCTCTCTATAGTCCTGAGCTGATCTTGACATGACTCATTTCATTTTTAATTTGCAAAATATTCAACAGAACCCTTTTTTTCCCTTAATGGCTTGGATCTGCTATGGTTTTGGAGACCTTAAGATAGGTAATTGCTGAAAGCATTTTAAATGCTACCCTTTCCCCCCTTTTACTGCGTTCATGGCACTTATCACGCACAGTCTGTGACTTTCTCTTCATTTAGGGTTTACTTTTGTTTTACTCTTCCATCTCCTCTACCTGAAACTACACTTGCTGTAGGAATGGCATTGTTTTGTTCACCTTCGTATCCCCAGTACCTAACACACCGCTTGGCAACATTAGAAGCTCCATTACATATTTGCTGATGGAATAATCAACAGGCCCACTGCCAAGTCTGCAAGGACTAGAGCCATCCTGCTCGAGTACAAATCCTCGTCCTGCCAACTTACTAGCTTGGGGTGACTTTCTTATCACCCCAGTGAAAGTTTAATAAGGTTAACAAGCTTAATAAGGACAAGGACTTTTAGTCTGTCTTGTTCACTGCTGAGTCACTAGGTTCGGAAGAGTACCGTTTTTAATATTGGTTACATGGACAAATGTTGAGTGAATGAATGTGTCCAATTTCAGGACCTGACTATGGTCAGGATCCTGAATTCAGCAAGGTAAACATCATTCACGTATTCACATGCCATAAACCAGTCTGTTCTGCAGGAATCTTAGTTCTGAGGTAGGAGGAAGTAGAGAATAGTGAGCAGAAACAACGACCTGGAAGTCAGAGGGCTTGATGTTGCAACTAATGACAGTGTCAATAAGAGAAGTAAATTCTTTGGCTTTAATATCCTTATTTTTATGTTGAAGAAGTTGGCTTAGATAATTTTTTGAGTCCTTTCTCATTGTTAAGCTCCAGGATTGTCACACTTCGCTAGAGGTGTCTCAGTATCCGACTGGAAGTATGGTTTGGGAGGGAGCTGGTTGGGATGGCCTGCAGGTTTCCTGTCCATCCAGCCACAACCCACTGCAGGCTCAGGAGGAGCCTGGGCATCTTGGTGCTTTGATCACTGTTCAATTGATTAAGGGGTCTAATGTAGTTCCAGATGTCTAGTAACATTTCAGACTAAATATATAAAGGTCTAAATTTCTATGTTTGGTACAAAGATGTGTGGTGTCATACACAACTAGAACTGGCCCAATTGCAAGACTTCAACATCAACAATTTTTATAAAAATGGACAAATGATATGGAACTATTATTTAAATAGTCTCTACTATATGCAAGGCCCAGTCATATAGCTATATCTATATCTATCTTATATCTGTGTTTATCTACATCTATGCACCTATTGGGTTGTCAGAAAAGACATGACACATTTTTGCAACGAAAAACATAGAAAAAATACATCATGACTTTTCCGACAACCCAATTTATTAAAAATCAAAGCCTCAGAAGAAACTGAGCTTCTAAGGGGAAAACTAATACACACATACACACATGTATATACATATACATATACATATACATATACATATACATATACATATACATATATATGTGTATATATATATATATATATATATATATATATATATACACATATATATGTCACAAAATACAGTGAATGCTGCTGCCAAGTGTCATCCAACAGAAAGGCAGGGATCCTCAATATGGGAAGCAGTGCGTCAAACTTAGTAACAGTGTCTGACAAGTTTCAACTTGTTTGGTACAGTCAGTCGGGTGTGAGCTAACGCTGAGAAAAGGTGTGTTTGAAAGTGTGCCATAAATCATCCTCATTATGACAATACTCTGTGTCACAGTTCACTTCTGATATATGGCAATTTCTGTCAAATAAAAACATTACGATGTGTCCTCATCTACCTTATTCATGAGATCTTGTGCTGTGCAATTTCTGGCTCTTCCCCAAAGTCAAAATGATCATGAAAGGTAAACATTTACAATTGATTCAGGACATCGAGGCAGCCACAACAGTGCAACTAGACACTCACGAAAGAGGACTTCCAGAACTGCTTCAGAAAGTGGCAAGAATGATGGGATAAGTGTGTTTGAAGCAAGGGGGAGTACTTGAGGGGGATTAATAGTAATGTGTCTTTTACTGTAATAAACTTTTTTTACTTAAACATTCACTGCATGTTTTGATCACACCTCATATAGATGCTTATATATGAATCATTCAACTTAGATTTGCTAAAATCTATAGTATACACAGTAATGAAGAAAAAACCAAAAGCATAATGAAAATTGATTCTTACCCTTTATCAGCCTCTAATTTTTTTGAGAAAATAAGGCACACACACAAAGCAAGTATTAAAAAGATACACACATATAAGCTACAGATGTATAGTTTAGACCAAAAGCACAACTAGTGCTAAGAAAAAGGGAAGGGACTATCTCTTATTTGATCCATCTCTCAGGGCCTAGCACAGTCCCTGGCACATAGGGGTTGCTTAAAATCTATTTCATTTGTTGAGTGCCTACTAAGTGTCTGGCATTATATTAGGCATTAGAAATACAAAGAATTAAAACACAATTTCTATCCTCAAGAAGCTCATATGGGCTGGAACTTCTATAGAAAACTTCAAGACAGAGAGGGGCCTCGGAGAAGGGAGAAGATTCATTAATAAGTAAGATAAGAAGAATAGGAACAAAGGCACTGGAGCAGAAATAAAAAACTTTGTGTTTGATGACAGGGAGTGAGTGGGATACTGAGTAGAGTTTATCTCCTAAAGCAGAGAATTTCTGTGGGAAGGAGTGAGAAAAGGCTGATGGGTTAAAGAAAATCTATTTAATAACTTGGAAAATTAATATGTGGAACAACCAACTCACACTATTTTAGTTCTGCAAATGAACCTCATAGAAGGTATTTATGTTACAGCTAACTTGAGTAGTGGAAATCAACGAATTGGCTCATGGCAATGCAATTTATTATGAAAACCATTAGGGAACTATTCTGCTACATGCCATTTTCTCTGATTATCATAATTTTCCCCAACCCATTTTATCATCAATATAAGCCTTAGGGAAGTGCATAAAATTTATAATATGGCAGGCATTAGGAAAAACAAAGTGAGCTTTATTAGGCATTTTCTTAGATTTTCTTAATAGTGATGATTGAAGATGATAGGCATTTTAACTAATGGTGGTTCTACCAATTGTGTGAATTAGAACATTGCTTTGGGGAGGCAAAATAAGTTATTAAAGAATACTTAGGTGGGTTGGCAATGTCAAAAAAAAAAGTCCTACTCAGGCCTAGGGAAGCCAGCTAACAGATAATATGAGAGGTGGGGGGAGTTGCATTTCAAAGCAATTTTCTTTATGATAAAACTGTTTTAATGAGTATAATTTTATTCCCTTGTTGAAGATAGAAGCCTTTAGTATATTACAATGAAATGGGCTCAAGGTGGAAGATTTTGTATTATATATAGTATAAATAATAATGAACATTTTGGGAGAAACATAGTTAAGATTCTTCTCCTTCAATAGTTCTATTTTCAGAAAATCAGAAATAAATGCATCACAAGATGACCCTGAGAATTCTAGACAGAAGTAGAAATTAGTCTAAATATAAACCCAGCTGAGTATTTTCAAAGTCTTAAATTGTCTTTCTTTTGCTAGCCTAATATAGTTGAAACATGTGTAGCATTTGGAGTCAGGTAATTCTGGATTCAAATCACAACTTTTCTACTGCTTATCTGTGTGATCTTGCACACTTTGCCTCACCTCTCTGAACCTTCGGGTGCTTACATAATAATATCAGAATTAGAATATTTACCACGCATAGGGTAGTTGTGATGGTGAAATAAAATTAACAAGATGATGTATATACATTGTTCAGCACAATGCTTTGCAGCCCAAAGTATGTAATATTAATATTAGTTATTATTTTTGGTGTTACAATTATTAGTTTATTGAGCTAGAATATTCTGGATTTCATAAAAAAACCTATTTTTGGGTGCCAGATCAGCTGCTAGTAAGAATCTCTACTTCCTCACCTGTAACTGGCAATACTATGATGATAATAATGTCTGCTTTGCCTAAATTACAAGATTATGGAAAGCTCCAAAGGTAATGTATGTGACAACTATAAACCGTTAAACAAATTAAAGGTTTTTATCCCCCTAGAGTACATACCCAAATGAAAGACACTCAAGTATAAGGTAATTTGACTACATTTCATGCACCAGGAATATACTACTACTCTGTTAGCCCAAGGAAAAATGAATACCCTTCCCCCACCTCCCACCTCCCACCTTCCCCCATTCCCCCAGCTCCCCCCACACACAGAGTTTTTTAGTAGGGATTACCTATTGTGAATCTGACTCTTTAAAGTTGTATTAACATATAACTTTACTTCTATGAAGGTGAATTTTGTAAACGTCTAGTAGTATATAATCCACTCAAACTTAAAACTTGACCCTCTACTAAGAAAACGTGAACATAAGTATACTATTTCCACTGCTAAATCATGGATACTAAATATTTATTAATAACACTCTCTCCAAAGATTAACATGAAAACAAATGTACTTTTTAAAAAGAAACACAAAACTGGAATGTAGTTAAGGAAAAGTCAAAATTCACTAAATTGCTGGGCAGCATCTAATTGATTTTGGAAGAATGTCAAGAGTTCATTTTATAAATTATTTCTTTATAAAATTATTTCTTCTCAATATATGGAAAAGATGGAATTGAAATAGTCTCCTCCACTTGTATGTGATATCTTGTGATTTTAAGAGTAAAGGTTTGGACTAGAGGAAAGAGAGCCTCAGGAAATTACTACAAGTAAACTGTGAAGAGGGTTAAAATATACTTTATCTGCTCATAATTAGACTACATAGTATTTCTTGTTGACGTCCTGTTCTCTTTTTACCTCACACTGGAATTCTAGACCATGAGCAGAATGTCATAGAGATGGGAATAAGTGAAAGTGGTCACTACTGCCAATACTATTTATTTAAACACTGTTGTGATGATTGGCTAAAAATAAAAATGGACGGGGATAGGAGTGCAAGGATGGTTTTGGTCTTGAGGTTTGAAAGCAAAAGAAGGCTTAAGCATTCAAGACACATGCTGTGTGACACCCGCCCCCCACATGCCCCTACCGCCCCCTGTCCAGCTACTTGCATACTTCTGTGCAAACATGAAATAGGATTTGACAAAACAAGATCATGTGTGATTTTTTTTGCTCAATTATCAACTCACATTCTCTACTTTTTCTATCTGTAGTAATTATGCTTCTCTGATATATTTCAGTGCAAACCCCTTCAAAATAATAAACCCATAACAACATATTGAAAAGAGCAAATTCCTAAGAGGAGTTCAAGACAGGGGAAGCCATATATCTGTGTTGAAAAGAAAGGTTTAACTGACCTCTGCGAGAATATGACAGTGTAATCGTTTTTTAAAGCAGTTCAAAGATCTGCTTAGTCTCTCTGACTTTTGACATTGAGGATGAATGTCTAAAACGTTTACAAGAGAGATTGACTGAGTTTTTATTTGGAAAAAAAGATAACAAAGTAGAACAGAAAGAATAAGGGCAAATGGATGTACTGAAATAAATAAACATTGTTCCTTGGAAAACAGTTTAAAAAAATGAAAAAGAAAAAGTTCTCCCTCACCTAGGAAATGGAAAGGATGCTCAGGCTCTCAGCTACTTAGAGTTGTAAACAGTGTGGGTGTGAAGAGCAGTAAAGAACAACTAGACCCTGTGAAGTTTCAACAAGAGTAGCGGGTGTCTAACAAATACTAAAAATGCAAGATACAGCTACAGAAATAGAGAGGCGTGTGTATCCACAGGAAATAGATCCTGAGAAAGAGGAGAGCTGAGCAGCACAAATCATGTGCACAGTGATCAATATCAAAATAAGCTATTTAACAAAAATGAAATGTCACCCAAATTCTCAGTAACAACATTTGCAAGAAAAAGGGGAAAAAAAACACATTTCAGGATGTAAAATCCATGTGAAAAATGTATCCTAGGAGACAAATCCTCCCAATGCACAGGTCTCCCCTTGGAGGTAAAGGAGCACACTTGTTGGGACTGGCGGTGTCAATGGGCAGAAAGCTGTTCGGGTGGAAACTCTCCTCCCATAGCCACAGCGAGAGGCATGCGAATCTTCCTTTTACACCTTCCCAATGAAAAGAGTAGGGCTCTAGAGGTTTAGGAGAAACAGCAGGCTCTCAAACAGCAGCTTGGTCAAAAGGGCATAGAGAGGGACTCCTGTCCTTTAGGGCTTGAACATGTGTGCCTGCAGAGGGGTCTGAAAAAACATCCACTTCTCACTTCTCTGTCTAGGTTTCCTTGGCTCCATCTCTGTGTGGTCTCCAATTATTTACTTAGTGTGAGATTTTTCTCTGTTTATAATTCACAACATGGAGATGGGTGCTCTCTCACAGAAAAGATGTTATTTTTGATTAATTACTCATGTAGGTTAAAAATATCAAATAAGGTTGCATTTGCAGCTCTTTAGAAAATGATTATATGTAAATAAAAATTGAAATCTGATACTTAAAAGGTTAAGTTTACATATAGGAACTAAAGGATGATGTGTTATCAGTAAATCAAAATGAAACCTATTCAGAGTACAATGAAATTGTATGTGAGGTGCATTTGGATTAAAGATGACCAAGCCAAGTAACATGAAAGAAAGGAAATCCAGATATAACTGAGTAGATACAAATACTTGGCCATGTGCCAAAAGAGATACCATCCATAAAATAATTCCAAAGAATAAAGAAGTTGTCAAGGTGCAATGGAATTTTATAGAATTTTGTAGATGAGATATGCTTTCTATTGCTTACATGTAATATACACATTTGGAAAAAGATAAATTCAAATTTTTGAGGATGAATTAAAATGGTTTTTAAATGAAGATCAAGGCTTAGATAAATTCTATGAGCCACTGAACACAACAATATCCAGAAATAAAAATAATTGTTCAAAGAAATATCAGGAATTATTACTACCAACAAATTTGTTCTTTTACTATTCTACATGGTTTACTTTGTAGTTCATATTTTCAAAAAGTTCCTTACCTGGGCTGACTGTTCACCTTTTCATGTTTTCCACTGAAGTTAAAACTACAGGGGTTTTTCAATTTTGAATGTGAAGAGTCTAATTCCAAATTTGCCTGTGTTTGTTCTGTGAGACGATCCTGGAGTGTTGCCTCCTTTTTCAAGTTCATGTCCGAATACGGGCAGCCAAGAGCACTGGTTTGTAATAAAATGAGAGCACAGTCTTCAGTTTATAGTGATAAATCAGTGATCCACTGTCATTGGAACAGACCTACATTCTAATATTTAAAAACTGAATACAGACATTCTTCTTTCATTGAACACATTCAAATAAGTTTCTTTTCACATTGCCCTTTGAGAAAATCTCAGGTTCTAAACACTGGTCAACAGATTATTATAGGTAATGAGTTATTCAGAACATATGGTTTTTACAATTTTGAAAACTTAAAAATCTAAGAATAACATACAGCAATGAAAATGTTATATAAACAGTTGACTCAAAGCTTCCTCCAATATTTATGCTTTGATTTGACTATATCACAAAATATTATGATTAACTAAAATATTTACTAGTATCAGAGAATACTATGCTTTTATTTCTTAACATTTATATATCCAGAAACATTGTATCTGGATTCTGTTTAATCCTCCTGAAAGTTGCTAGGAAGTTTTGGGTTTGAATGTGAAGGGACACTTGTAGGTGAAAAAGGAGAGAGAGGCTGCAGTCAAGGCTGAATGCGGGGTCCTGGATCTGGTTGGAGCCTAACAGCAGGCTCGGGCAGAAGGATCGGCCAGGACAAATAATCTGGTTCTTTCTATAGGCTGACTGATTATCCCTCTTAGATTTCTGTGCCCACATCCCTGTCTACAAAGAAGCCCCAAATCTCTGCTTCTGTTAGGAATGGGGCAGCCACTGTCACTGAAAGCACAGGTGTGACAGGAGTCACCCGCGTACAGCCCTGGGTAAGATATTTCATGCCAGATCCTCAGTTTCTCTCCAGTGAAACAGAAAACTGGATCCAACTCATAATGGCTGTTGTGACCATAAATCTCTCTCCTCTCTCTCTCTCTCTGTCTCTCTCTCTCTCTGTCTCTCTCTCTCTCTCTGTCTCTCTCTCTCTCTCTCTCCCTCTCTCACACACACACACCATTAAATGGTACCTGCTATAATTAGCACAAGGTTATCATCATCGGCATCTAGGGGAGCATGTAGGCAAATGCATTAATATTTAGGCAGTTGGTTCTTTTTTAGGAATCCACTTGCAATTTACTGTAAATTTGCTGACACGTGGTACATAATAAATTCTTTCTGAATATGTGAAAGCTTTCTTTTGTTATAGTAAGATCATGATAAAATCAGAGACCAAAGCAGTTTTTCCTCTATTTTAAAGTAGATTGACAACATGGATGGATCTTGAGATTATTATGCTAAGTGAAATAAGTCAGACAGAAAATGTCAAGAACCATATGACTTCACTCATATGTGGGATATAAAACTGAAAACAACAATGGAACAAGACAAACAAATGAACAAAAACTCGTAGACACAGGCAATGGTTTAGTGGTTACCAGAGGGGAAGGGGAAGGGGGTGGTAGATGAGGGTAAAAGGGGTTAAATATATGGTTATGGAAGGAGAACTGACTCTGGATGGTGAGCACACAATGTGACATATAGATGATGTATTACAGAATTGTACACTTGAAACCTATGTAACTTTACTAACCATTGTCAGCCCAATCAACTTTAATTTAAAAAAAAAAGTAGATTGAGTTTTCCAGGGAGAACTTATAAGCAATCTAACCTCAGAGGGACTTTAGTACCAACCTGTATTTGGAATTTGGGATGGTGGTTAGAATGACACCAGCCTATCTCAGCATGCCCGGGTAAATCTGTACTGACATTACGATGAATCAGCAGCCTTTGCTACAAACAGAAGTGCCCCTTTACATGCATTTCCTATAATGTGTAATAATTGGCATCGATTTTTAGTTTATTCATTAATTCAGTTATTGATTTAGCAACCCATTAACTGAGCATCTGCTACATGCTAGGCACTTTAGAGTATATAAATCTAGTGAAGTTAAGGCATATATACCAATAAATACAATTTATAATAAGAACAAAAACCTATCCATATGGAGTGTATACTATAGGTCCATTACAATTCAAGGTGTTTTACATATATTATTTCTAATATCTAATACAAAATACACAAAGACGGTATTAATGTATTTATTTTACAGGTGAGAAAACAGGCTCACACAGTATAAGCAACTTTCCCAAAGTTGCCTGGCAGTTTCTTGGGAAGCCTCAAAATAGATTACTTAATTATTAGCACCAATCAGGTGGGCAGATGTGGGACAAGGTTTGTTAACATTAAAACAAACAAACAAGCAAATGAAATATGAAGGAAACTGTGGCATAATTCTTGTACAAAAAGAAGCCAAGGCAGGTATTTACAGGGTAAAGCAGTACTTGGTTTGAATGGTTCATGGCTAGGTGAACACATGTCAGCATATGCTAGTACTGTGTGAGAAGTGAAGATATGATAAAATACTGTTTCCAGTAAAAACATAGCAGAAGTGATTTGTTTAAGCTGCAGCATACAAGATTTAAGGGAGATTTAAGAAAGAACTTTCTGCAGATAAAAGTTGAAAGGACGTAAGCTAACCTAAGGGAGATTGGGTAATATTTATTTCAAGCACAGCCGAGCTTTCCTTAAGTTACTATTACTCAGAAGCTTTGCTGTTCATGTAATATATGCTCCCAATTCTAGATTTTTTAAAAAACCCCATTATTGTGAATTTTCCTAATTTCATATCATCACTGAACATGACTCAGGCTGCACGACATTAATGCTCTCTCTTCCTAAGGCTTATTTGTCCAGTATTGTAGACAGCTCTTGCTCAGTATTTAAGTTGAGAGAAGTTTTATTTATCTGCATTCATAAGTCAGTCCCTTCAGTCATTGAAATCATTTGACTATTCCCTAATTTCATTCTAGCCCCTCTTTGTCTCTTGGGTGCTAAGGTATGAAAACTCGATGGAATGCCCCAAGCGTCACTAGAATGAAATATTTCCTGATTCTGCTAGGCATGTGAGAACGTCTCTTCAGATTATATGGATCAGAATAATGTGTGAAGTTCAAAATAATATATTAAATGACAAAAACATACTTTTCAGAAGAAATGCTGGTGAAAACTTGAAAGAAGATAATGATGGGAGATAAAAGAATGTACAAAAGAAGTGGGGATGAAGGGGCTTTCAAATATAATTGCACCGTTTTCAACCTGGGTTCTGCTGTGAACAAGTTTCTGTCCTGCAACAGTGTGCCTTACTTGCATTCTTTGCAGAGAAATAGTTGTGTTAAATAGACAGCATCACAAACTTTGGCCCGACTTCCTGCAAATGCGGACATCATGTGTATGTGCATGCAAGTGTGTGTGTGAGTGTGTGTGTGTGTGTGTGTGTGTGTAAGGGCATGCATGATTCTGCACAAATCTATACACACAGAAAAAAAAAACAATTGAAGTGGTTGTCCTAAGTGAGATTAAACCATTTAAACCTTACTTTTAATTCAGCCAAATACTGGGGAGGAGGGGGAATGGTTCTGAAGACAGTCTCTTTAGAAATTTGTTGACATAAGCTGAAATTTCTATGACTTAAAGCTCTGTTGGTTAGGAGTAAAATGTCGATTTATGACTGAGAGGGAAATACCATATTCAAATTTCGCTCATTATAGACAGAGATAAGTGTAAAAACTTCAGGCTGAAGTCCTGAGCAGCAATGTCTTGTAGGAGACATGGTTCTTTTTTATTTTTTATTTATTTTATTTTTTTTTTATTGTTAGTTTCAGGTGTACAGAACAATGCAATAGTTACCCTTTTCACCCTCACAAAGTAACAACCCCCCTCCCCCCATCCACTGCCCTCCTACCCCCAATATCATGCTTATCTATTACAATTCCATTGAATCCGTTCCAGCACTCTACTCCGTGTCCCGAGGTTATATGTATATATAATTATAGTTGACATACAGTATTATTCAACATCAGTTTCAGAAATACAATGCGGTGGTCAGGCCTCTACATCAACTATGAAGTGGACTCCCCAAAAGGGCATTGGTCCATCTGGCCCCCTAAGAAATGCTTACAACGTTATTGATTGTATTCCTCGGACTGTCTTTTTCTATCCCTGAGGCCATATTGCAATTACCAATTTGTATGAGACATGGTTCTTTTGAACGAGCAGGCCATTCCCCCATCTTTCCTTAATTCAACTTGTTTGTAGTTTGCAGGAAAAGAAAAAAGAGACAGCAAGTACTATTAGGTTGGCCCATATGAAAGTGCAGTTTTAAAAAATCAGAGGCAAGTCAAACATCAGGAATTTCATATTGTTCAATTGAATAATTTATAAAAAATGTCAGCTGCAAGTGCATCAAAGGCAAATCAGATGAACAGAGGGTAAATGCTAAATAAGCAAAAACTGCTAGAAACTTGCTGACAAACTTTTGAAAGAGATTTTTTTGACAGACCTAAAACTGAGATCCTAGTAGTCCTCTCACTTCATAAATAGAAGGAAACAAAAATAACTGCAATTAAAACTACTAGTTTTGCTTTTTCAAATATTTAAGTATAATTTTTAACATGTGAGGATCAATGGAAACATAAACTCTCAGTACAATTTTTCCCCTTAAAAATCTGCCTGTACACCTTTGAAGAGCAGCGTTCTGACTGTTGCTCTATCTTTGAGTTGTGATGAGGGTGGGGATGGGGATGGGGTTGGGGTTGGAGGAGGCAGTATGAACAGGTGATGCCAAATCACTGCTTTTTGTGTCAAGCCTGGCCTCTGAATTCTCCTTCCTTCCTTCTACAGCAGGGGTATGTAGTTCCACAGGTTGGTGTAGTCTCCCCATATTCCTAGGACCAATCCTGATCTGAGGCTGGAGCTAAGTTGTTAAACCCGCATGTTTAAAGTCCAAAGGTCCAAACCTGAAGCATGAACCAGTTCTGATACCTGTGCTTAGGCGTTGTTGATGAGAGGCATCACTACGCAGGACTATTTGCTCCTAGTCCTCTAGCTTGGCATCCTTGTTCCTAAATTCCTTGTCTGCTGCCATGACTAGAATTCAGAGCCCTACTGGGTTGAAAGCTCTCCATTCCTACCTTGCTCTTGCCAGCCCCTGCCCATGACAAGTCCTCTGCCTCCTAATCCCAACCTAAGAAGTGAGGGTCCACTTCCCAGATACCACCTGGCTAGTCTTTCATGTACTTCTCACCACCCTGAGTTATTCTGTTACTGTGCTTTGCCCACTAATTGGGATCCCTTCCTTCTTTTTGGATTCTTGTCAGCTGGCCCCAATTCCAAGAGTCTAGATGATGACTACTGATTGCAAAACCCCTTGGACACCGATTCTGCTCATCCAACTATATTATCATCTTGAATCAATCATGTGTTCATTTTATCATACTCGAACAGCAAATTTGGTTCCTGTTTCTCTCTGATTACCTCGCTGTGCTGAAAGTAATGGGCCATGCATACTCTGTCAAATCCTGGGGGGTGGACAGTTTGGACTATGAGGTTTTAACTAAGTTGTCACAACTTACCTAACGTTAGCTTCTCAACCAGTTTGTGGCTACACTGTCAGGATGGCCAGAAGGGGGACCAGAGTCCAAGGCCAGTCCTTTCATCTCGCTTCTAGCAGCCCGTCATGCTCTAAATCCTGTCTTGTCCCAAGTACTGATTATCATTTTCTCTGTATGACATGACATTAAAAAGTTAGGAAGCATTACCAATTTAAGCAAAATGGCATAAATGAAATAGCCCCTTGAGTGCTGTACTTCAAAACATGAATTAAAAAGGCAGAGATCAGCAGTATTTCAGGAAGAGTGCCAAATAATTGACAACTGTTCTCCTCATCCTGAAAGTGAAATCATCCAAAATACAAGGTGTAATAAAAACAATACGGTAAATGTTTAAATTAAAAAAAAATATTACAGGAAAAGACACATTGCCATTAATCCCCTTCAAAATACTCCCCCTCACTTTGAACATCCTTATCCCATTGTTCTTGACACTTTCTGAAGCAGTTCTGGAAGTCCTCTTTCATGAGTGTCTTTAGTTGCGCTGTCGTGGCTGCCTCGATGTCCTGAATCATTTTGACTTTGGGGAAGAGCCAGAAGTCACATGGGGCCAGATCCGGTGGATAAGGACACACCGCGATGCTTTTATTTGACATAAATTGCATACCAGAAGCGAAGCGTGACACAGAGCATTGTCATGATGGAGGATGAAATGTAAAGACATTCATGAAAGAGGACTTCCAGAACTTCAGAAAGTGGCAAGAACAAGGGGATAAGTGTGTTAGAAGTGAGGGAGGTTAGGGGGGGGATATTTTGAGGGGGATTAATGACAATGTTTTTTACTGTAACAAATTTTTTTTATTTAAACATTCACCATATCTTTTGATCACTCCTCCTAGGCAAGTAGCTCCCAGGAGGAGCCCTGATCCAGGAATATGCCCTCATAGGGCCCAGGAATTAGGGATATAGTTAGACTCTAAAGAGTTTTCTAATGCAATTAACCCACCCCTCGATGAGGCCCATTGTATACTTTAGTCTCAATCACTTTATTAGCCAATTATATTCTTTTCCTTCTAAGACCTAGATAAGATGACAAAAAGACTCATATCTTAGCTGGGAGGTTAGATTCTACAAATCTCTTCATCTATCTTCAAAGCTCAAAGAATTACTTGTTGGCATGGGTGGGAGCAGCATTTTATTTGGAAGTGTTCATGGAAGAGATGGTCTGAGGGGTTTGCCTCTCAGAAACAAAGAGTAGCAGGGAAGTGCTGAATGGCTGCCTCTGTCAGATCATAAGAGAGGGCACTGTGACTTGACAGAGAAAGGGGTTCAGCAAGAAAATGGGAGGGAATGAGGTCAATAAATGCTGCCTGCCTTGCAGTTCGGCCTTGGGCCCTGATGATGACAAGGGCTCCATCCTGTTGGCAGATGCCAGCATAAAGCAGCACTCCCACCTCGCCCCATGTTGGTTCCCAGTAGATAACTCACTCTTTTTCAGTCTTTAATATGTCGGAAGTTTAAACTTACACCATATAAGATGTTAAATTAATACCTTTTATTTGTGAAACATACTGATTACTGAAATGCAGATTACTACAATATAGAGTACCTATAATACTTCCCACAGAAACTTTTAAAAACTAACGTATGACTTAAACTCTTGCTGATTTTACTTCTAAGATGATTAAGAGCAAGTACAAATGATACATGTTGGAATACAGACCAGGAAGGAAGAACCATTGTAGTATTTTAATATCTACTGAAGCTGTAACACCATTTCTATTATATTGTTCTCAACATAGAGATGGGCAAAACCCAACTGATAACATATAAGATTCTAAGGTCTCGGGGTTAATTTTCTTCCAATTTCTGTGGCCTTAAAATGAGGTTACCCAAGACATATTATGGGTAAATTTTCTCTGATTCTGAGTAACTTTGTCCATAAAATAGCTAGTACCTTAACTGTCACTAAAATTGTTAGAAAACTTAATGTACACAGTAAGAAGAGATATGTACACAGTACTGAGATATGATTGACTTAAAAAGCTACACATATTTAAGGTATACAACCTGATGAGCTTGGGGATAAGGATACACCTGTGAAACCATCACCATCATCAAGGTCATAAATATATGCATCACATCTCAAAGTTTCTTCCTGCCCACTTTATTATTCATTTTTTAATTCATTTTATTATTCATTTAAGTGGTGAGAACACTTAATGTAAGATCTATCTTCTTAGTAAATTTTAAGTATACAAAACAGTATTGTTAGCTATAGGCCCTATGCTGAACAGATCTTCAGGATTTATTTATCTTGCATAACTGAAACTTTGTACCCTTTAACAATCACCCATTTCCCTCACACACCCAACCCCTGGCATCCACCATTCTACTCTGCTTTTATGAGTCTATTTTAGACTCCACATTTAAGTTGGTATCAGCCAGTATTTGTCTTCCTGTGTCTGGCTTATTCACTTAGCATAATGACCTCCAGGTCCATCTATGTTATGGAAAATGGCAGATGTCCTTCTTTTTAAAAGCTGAGTAATATTCTGTTGTATGTATATACCACAATTTTTTATCCATTCATCTGATGATGGATATTTAGGTTGTTTCCATATCTTTCCTGTTGTGAATAGTGTTGCAATGAGCATGGGAGTGTAGGTATTTCTTTGAAATCTTTATTTCAATTCCTTTGGATAACACCCACCATGGGATTGCTGGATGATATGGTTTTACTTTTAAGTTTTTGAAGAACCTCCATAATGTTTTCTACCACCAACCCTCACCCTCTGCAGTTCACGGTTTCCTTATATGTAATATGAAAATAGCATTCTACTTACTCTTTCAAGGTCAGGATTACACTGGGTGAAGAGTGCTAGTATAATACCTGGCCTGTGTGCATTCAATAAAGGCTGTTTCTTTCCAACCCTAATTTATCCCTCTATAACTCATATTTCTGTTAGTCATAGAAATTCAATGTCACATTTCAGATGCATTTTAGAAAAAAGGATCCATTCTTTCTTTCCTTGCTTCTACTTGTTATAAATGTATGCTCTTAGTGCCAAGTTGAAATTCTTTTTGTATGGCATTCAAAGACCCCCTTGATCTGCCCCAGGCTGCCTTTCAAGTCATCTCTGCCTTTACTACCCAGAAAACATATGCTCTGGTCACATCAGAATAATCAAGACTCCTTAGATTTAAAACACACTTTCCAAATTTTATGAATATTTATCTCATCATATTATTTGTATATGTATCCATCTTCTTTACTATAAGTTTCTTAAAATCAAAAGCCATAATTGTTCATATCAGAGTGAACTGAGTAAAGTTGGGCTATCTTGTACTGCAGCGCCTCAGAAGCATATCAATTTCTAAAGATATAACAATCATATATAACAGTCATTTATCATACATATAATTTATTTATTTATAGATGCTACTCAGATTGATGCTAAGCAAGATTTCAGGCATAAAACCCAGAAAAAAGACTTGCATATCTCAATCAGCACAGAACTGCTCTCAATCTCTCATCTTACCACCTTAATCAATGTCCCCAAACTCAGCCCAGTGGGTTCTCCTCTTTCCAGTCTCCCTATTTAGCTATCTCAGATTGAATCCTTCCCCTGAGGAGCTACTTCTGTCCTTATAGAAAAATTAATCTAGCCTTTTTCCCTTTCTGGCATTTCTACCCACTGTCCAGATGCAATAATGGCCCAGCTGCAGAGGTAGAGAACCAGCCCCTTCCTGGGGAAGAACCAGTCCTTATCACCATTTAGCCTACTAGGCTCCTGATGTGGTTTTCAAAATATTCATAAATTTGAAACTGATAAAAGACTAGAATGCATGCTAAGAATATCAACCCTGTTGGTGTACAAAAAAAATAGATAAGAATTAAATGCAATCTCCATTTATTTTTGTTTCATTGGAGATAGTGAACTTAGTCATTTCGTTAATGTCTATTCTAATATCAAAAAGTCAAATCCAACATAACTTGGTATGCATTAGGAGCTACCCTTTAATTGAGTGTATATAAAAATATTATCTGAACTGTTCTGTTATAGGTAATATTTTAAGTAAACTAGACAGGGAAGGAAAAATGTATCAAGAGTAAAAGTTCAAGTGTGTGTGTGTGTGTGTGTGTGTGTGTGTTTATTCTTCTTTCCTCTAAAGTATTTTAGTGTATGGTTACCAGAAACTTTCAAAGTATAAATTATTCTAAAGGAATGTGATAGTATACTAAGTAACACACTAATAACCTTTAAAATTTTATGCTGAAACCAGCTTAGTGTATTAAGTAAGTAATTTGTGTAATCTATGCATGGAGAAGATCTGATGAGAAGAATCTCCAGTTTGAAAATTTCCAATAGAATACTATCTACATAATTAACATTAAGCAGTACAAACATTAAACAAAAAAAGCAATTAACATGCTGAAATATTAATACAATCAAAACAAAATTACAGTGATAAATTTGTGTTTCTACTATTGCAACTAACGCTTTTGTTACTATGTACAAATTCTTTTCACCCTTTTACTTGTCAAGTGAATTATCATTTGGAATATTCTAGCTTGAAATACATTTAATTTCTGCAAAGGTCTTTGAAATATATTTTTCCTCTTTTTATAAATATGCATTGTTTTAAAATAAAATTTCACTCAGAAGTAAAAGCACTTTTCAGGACAGCTATCCAAAGGGCACCTGGAGTATAACTCAAATCAAAAATGCTCCAAGCACAATTAAAAAAAAGTTATCCATACATTAAAGGTATATATTTTGGCCATGGATTATAATGAAATAAATCCATCTTTTATATGGCTTTGAGTTCAATATACTTAATTTAAATGAAATTGCAAAAATTTATCTGGATATGCATGAAGATATATTTAGATATGTATATATTTATATATACTCACAAACATCTAATAACCTTGTGTTAAATGCTAATATTGACTCAGTGTCAACAGGACATTTAGGTGTTGTTTGGGGATGCTCTTTCTCAAAGTGATAAATTCACAGTTGACTTGACAAACCTATGAGCTAAGATTAGGAG
>NW_017731778.1:1061901-1065605 GCF_001890085.2 Hipposideros armiger
AGCAATGGGCTAGGGAATCTTTTGGAATACTACAAAAGCACTCATTTTGCATCTGTATTTAAGAGGTGACCTTTTTATCATTCCATGATCAGCAAATAAAAACTCATCTGCAGGCTCAGATATGTATAGGCAGGCTTCCTATTAGAGAAGTTGATTGCCAAATCTCTTCCCTCTAAATTAGTTAACACACCAAAAGCAAATGTGTACTGTCGTATGTAAAGCAATATCATCCTAATTAGAAATAAGAGCCAGCATTAGGAAACTTTCATTATATCTTGAAGGGAGCTGTTTAAAAACAGGGTTTTTTTTTTTGTTTTTTCTTCGAATAAACCACTGAGATATTAAAGACTGGGGCACCACTTAATTGTGGATGAAAATGAATGTCTACTTCTTTCAAGAGAACATAACCAGTTCTACTTTTTTTACCATAAACTATTCTAAAATATTGTTCATGTGATTTGTTTTAACTAATTGCTATTGAGAGTCAACACATAAAATATTTTATAAAAGATGACCAGGCTAATCTAAAATATATACACGGATGTTTTTATTTCTACTAAATGTAGATAGTAAAATTATTTTAAAAATTAAAGAAGAATGCCATCAAAACACAATTCGATTGGTCTAATATTCACAATAATATCAATAACAGGTTATATACTTCTCGTTTTTAAGTTTTACTCCGCCGAATATCCTGATTTAAGCCCTGTTTTTATGTTAAATCATTCAATTCTCACAATGTCTTTATGAAATAGGTAGTATTATGATTTGCATTTTATAGATGAAGAGACTGAGGCCCAGAGAGGTTAAATAAGTCAACCAAGGTCACAGGGCTAAGAAGTTGTAGAGATGGGATGGAAACGCAGTCTAGGCTTTTAACTACTCTGCAAAACTGCCTCTGGGACTAGATTTTTCTCTGAATACAGTAGAAAGAATAAAAATGATGAAATGCTTGGCATAATGCCTTGCACATACTAGGTGCTTTGCCAAAAGGATATTGATGATAGTATATTTATATAACCTCTTTGGCATTGTTCATTATATAGACAGAAGAGCAAGCAGGGAAATTAGAATACTTTGAGACAATTTAAGCTGTTTAGTGTTTTTCAATTTCATTCTGAAATGTACTGAGTCGCTACAAGAATGGAATATGTGGTGAAGAAGGGATTCTTTAGAAACAAAGGTGCAGTCTCTGCATGAAATGAAATGTAACGTGAAGAACTGGCCATCTGGATAATTTTTTTATTGGGACAAGCTGTGATTTATAAAAGCGTAAGAAAAGAGAAGAAAACAGAGAAGAGATAGTCTTGCGTTTCTGCCAGAAAGATTTTAAAGCTCCATCCTGAGTGTTTTTAAATGAGAATTTAAATATTTCATACCCACATGTACACACACACTAAGGTTGCTTCGACACAGCCAAATATACCGTTCTACCTAACACAGCTACACCACATAGTATCCTGTTTTAGTGGCGGTTGAGAGGAGGACACAGAAGCTGTGGACATTTCATTCTATCCACAAGTATTTACAGAATGTCACTGTATGCAAAGCACTGTACTAGGCACAATGGGAACCCAGAGGACGGTATGGTGAAGATCTACCTTAACGGTTTTCAACCTCAAGGGTCAAAGCCAAACAAATTAAAAATCTAAAATTATGTTGTGGTTTATTGCTATTATGTTTATATTTAATAATGATATAATTTTATCAATAGGAATACATACTTATTAAACATTTAATATTTAACCAGGAATTATAAATGTATAGCACATTATGCAAGTATATATTATTTTACTAAATAAATAAAATCTGGGAAGAGAATGTTTTCATAAAATTGTTTTTGCTGTTGCCACTGTTGTTTCTTAATTTAGGACCCAGGAGGTCACAGGGGCAGGTTTTTAAAATAGGACTGGCCTCAATCAATCCCAAAGGTGAGGACAGAGATTCAAGATCATGGGAGGAGAACAATTAGGCGGGGGGATCTGACTGCCTGGCTAAGAGTTTCAGCTGATCAGAGATGCAGTAGATGAAGGTCTAGAAGGTTATCCTAACAGCTCGGGCGCAGAGGACCAGCCTGAGGAAGGGCAGGGACAGGATCTGGACAGCAGGCCTGAGGGGCTGGATAAGCGCAACCGGGACAGGAAGCGAAGTTGGTCCTGACACATACTATAGAAAAATAATCAGTGGGATCTGGAGACTTACTAAATGTGGCAGTTAGGAGAAACACTGAAATATAAACTTGGGAGTGTGGTGATAAAGATGGGTAAGGTAGAGCTGCTGATTTAAGGGGCAAGATGCCCAAACGTAGTGCCATATACTTTGTGTCTAACATTTTAAACTGCAGGACTGACAGTGTGATTCTGGACTCGTTCTGCAGGTGAGCAGAGACAGACACCACTCAGACTGAGACACTGGACGGGAGGATGACTTTTGGGGCGCCACCAGCAGATCCGTGACTGAAGCTGAGGATGGATACATTCTCCACGTTTCAGCCTGCACACAGACTGCCTGCTGTTCACATTCCGGGCATCTGTTAATGCTGCCTGGAAATCGCCAAAGGTTTTGCCTACACTGCCCACTTTACCCAGTTTACTTTGCCCATGTGACAGACACTTTTGAGTCACTGGATTAACCCCTGAGCCCCCGCCCCCCCAAATAATCTAATGCCATGACAAAGGGAAGGACATGATGTGATGGGCTTCCCACCCTCCACATCACTCACCCCCCATTCCTGGGCTTTTGCTGTGAGCAGGCTTTGCTGTGAGCAGGCAGACCCTCAGCCCTCCCGCTCTGCCGTTTTCTATGCCAGATACAACAGGAGCACCACACGTGTCTCTGGGTTCCAGTTGTAACAGGTTGGGGGCATATTTCACAACAGGTTAAAGTGGCACAAGGACGTGTGCTTTGGTGCTAAAGGGCACTTTTCAGACAAGAAAGATATCGCTGGTACGGCCAGGGGAGAGAGACTCCAGGGAAGAGGTGACACGACACGGCACTGAGGGTTCAAAATGGTAGAAAATGTTTCCTTTGTCTTTAATTTTTTCAATTACAATTTAAAAAAAAACTTGCTTGTACAGAAGTACTTTGCAAAGAAATGTTCCAGTTGTACGTTTTTGTTGGCAAATCTGTCTAGATAAGCTGGCATTTTAGGCTCTCCAGATGTGTTCGTTTTAAAATCTAAGAAAGCTGAAACTAGGTCCAATTTGCAGGAGCGTAGATTATTCAGGTCTATAAACTGCTCTTGGTGTGATTTATAGAACTGGACTTTACAGCTAGAGTCAAGGATTGGGGGTCCACCTTTGAGAACTAACTGAAGGTGAGTCAGTCTCTGGGCACGTGGGCTTTTTTAGAACATGGGAGCATGGCAGTGTTGGCTGTTTCGCTGTGAACATGCCCCTACTCCTTCTGTTATGGTATCTTGAGGCTTTCAAGGGACTTTGAGTCTGTGTGTTTAGAGAGACTTGAAGGAAGGGATGTTCTGTAGGAAGGAAACTTGGTGAAGGTACATCAGGATTTCTTCGTGGTCTACAACATGAAATCTCTTCCTCAATAGAAATGCACTGGCTTCTCTCTGATCAATGGTCAATCTCTTTCAGACCAGTGGTGGGCCACTTTTTAAAGTGACACTTGACACAAAATATAAAATTAACCCATGACTCCACCCAGGCAGTGGTTGTTCTTTGTTTGTAACAGTTTCTTTGGGA
>NW_017731778.1:1067810-1068674 GCF_001890085.2 Hipposideros armiger
ATTAACGTTTCAAAGCACACTAGCCCCTGGGGCCAAACTTTATGCAAAACAAAACTGCTGGGCTAAGTAACAAAGCCACTTCAGGCCATAGAATCTCTTGCTTATTGAGGTTCCAGGGCAGATGGCCTTTCCTTGTCACTAGAAAAGGAGAATCTGTAAGATGAAGCTGAAAATGCAAAGAAGAGAGACACAGGAGACAAGAAACAGCCTGTTGCAAGGGTCATCTAATTCTATTTCTCTAGTGTTTGAACTGATGTGCATCAGTCCTTCTCTCCTGAGTTCCTGAACGCATTTTTCATTAGGGAAAAATGAACAGTTAACTAGTAGAGATGCCCACTTGCTTACCAATGTTAAAACCCAAATTTCCTGACTACTGCATGCAACACACAGGCATATACAAACATAATCACTAGTCTGTAGCCTCCTGTCACTGTAAAAACAGCTGTTTTGGCTCTAAAATAATTATATAAACTTTTAAACCTGTTTGTAAAATGAGACTGATAACAATCTTTGATAACTGAGGATCCTCTCTTTTCTCTCTAGTTAGTGTACCTCCCCATAAAAGTCCTCCCTTTTTCTGCTTTGGAAACTTCACATTTACTGGACTAGAAAAATGAATGATCATGTCTCCTGAAGTATTTAGACTGAGTGCATCACATTCTAGAGCCCGTAAGTAAGATGGACATAGGGTGTACACATTCTTTGGTTGCACATAAGCCTCTCCTGCTTACATCATCTGTCTCAGCTTTGTTCTGTGTAGAAAGAGCTGGAGAATAACTCATCTCCACGTACGGAAGAAATGTCCATATTTTGAAATCTCTACTCCATATAGATTTGTGAATCAAGTCGAGAAAAACATTTTTT
>NW_017731778.1:1077949-1079386 GCF_001890085.2 Hipposideros armiger
ATCTTATTAATATATTGCTGAATTCTGTTTGCTAAGATGTTGTTGAGGATTTTTGCATCTATGTTCATCAGAGATATCATCCTGTAGTTTTCCTTTTTTGTACTGTCTTTGTCTGTTTTTGGGATCAGGGTGATTGTGGCTTCATAGAAAGAGTTTGGGAGCCTTCCCTCCTTCTGGATTTTTTGGAATAGTTTAAGAAACATGGAGTAGGAGCGGGAACGGATTCAATGGAATTGTAATAGATAAACATGATATCGGGGGTGGGAGGGCAATAGATGGGGGGCGGGGGGTTGTTACTTTGTGAGGGTGAAAATGGTAACTATTGCATTGTTCTGTACACCTGAAACTAACAATAAAAAATAAAAAAAATTTTGTACCAAAACTTATTGTCTGCACTGCAAGTTACTTCCAAAAGTAGTCACACACCACTTAACATCAGGATATATTCTCAGAAATGTGTCATTAGACAATTTCATTGTTGTGCGAACATCACAGAGTGACTTACACAAACCTATACGATATAGCCCATTACACACCTAGGCTATATGGTATGCCCTATTGCTCCTAGGCTACAAGCCTATACAGTATGTTACTGTATAAAACCACATAAGATTAAATCAAGCACAAGAGAAAAATGATGTAATCAAGAGACGCAGTAAACAGATGTATGAGGCTGCTGCTGGCATAACACATCATACTTTTTTACAGCAAACTTCTTTTTTTAAAGTAAGTAGAAAGAGTACTCTAAAATAATGATAAAAAGTATAGCATAGTAAATATATAAACCAGTAACATAGTCATTTGTTATCCTTTTTAAGTATTAGGTACTGTATATAAGTGTATGTGCTATACTTTTATATGACTGGCAGCATAGAAAGTTTATTTACACCAGTGTCACCACATGTGAGTAATGCATTGTGCTATGATGTTACAACGGCTATGATGTCATTTGGTGATAGGAATTTTTCAGCTCCACTATAACCTTATGTGACTACCATGGTATATGTGGTCCTTTGCTGACCAAAACGTTGTTATTCAAGGCAAGACTGTAAGTTGTGCTATTAACATTATCCCCATTCACAAAAGGCAGACTGGCTCTGGATACATTAACTTCTTAGATTTTAACCATCATCTTTTAATAACGGTGTTTATCTAAAAATTTAAAAAACTGAATGAACAAGCAAAGTAAACAGAAATAGTCTCAGAGATATAGAGGAACAACTGATGGTCGCTAGCTGGGAGAGGAGTAGGGATGAGGGAGAAAGGGAAGGGATTAGCATAAATAGGTAACTACAATATTGCCACAGCGATAAGAAAGACAGTTCGGGGAATATAATTAATAATGTTGTAAATATTTTGTAGGGTGTCAGATGGTCACATGTCTTGTTAGGGAGACCACTTCATGGACGGGATAGAGGTTTGATCACTGCATTGTAC
>NW_017731778.1:1079921-1080878 GCF_001890085.2 Hipposideros armiger
AAGTAAACCTTATATACCGAATGCACAGCTTTTAAGTTCATGTCATAAACTGAACAGACCCCTGTCACAAGCACTGGATCAAGAAACAGAATATTACCCCAGAAGCCCCTCCATTCTCTCTCTTTCAATCACCCCCCGCAAGGATAATCACAGCCCGGGATTTTTATAGAGTAAATTTTGCCTATTCTTATACCTAACATTAATGCAATCATTCAGCATTTACTATTTGTGCTTGGCTCAAACGTATCTGTCAGCACTAGGTTTGCAAGCTGCTTCTAAGTTGTTGTATACAGAGTCCGTTTGTTCTCCTTGCTATATAGCACCCACTGTGTAAGTATGCCACAATTTATCCATTCACTATTGATGGGCATTTGGGTAGATTTAGGTTTGAGCTATTACAAATGGAGCTGCTACGAACATTCAGGTACATGTCTTTTAGTGAACTTATGCACACATTTCTGCTGGGCATTTAACTTGGAAGGAAGTTGCGATATCTTTAAAAATTAATTTTCTATTTACTACATAATTGATGCTTACAACATTCCATATAAGACCTCCAAGATTAAAATCCATTTACTACATGAAGAATTATTTGTTCTCCATTCATACTTGAAACTTCTGCAGCATGTATTAATAATTGAGGTCAATGCTATTGTGTCTATTTTAATAATCAGCATAATGATTTGCAGATACATGATACCACATTATTTATTTTGCATTATTGCTCTGGCATTTCTAATGCAGTCCTAAACCATCCTCAACTGCACCCACTGTTATCACTAAGGAAATTGGAAAATTCAGTAATAACAGCTCGTTCTTACAAATAGTTAACACACCTATTATACTCTACATAAAGTCAGGCAAATAAACATTAAATCTGACACATGAGGGCATTGAATTATAATAGAAATTGGAGCATGATGCTGTATTTATTATATCAAAGTGATAATAATAGAG
>NW_017731778.1:1083508-1084921 GCF_001890085.2 Hipposideros armiger
AAAGTATAACTATTGCACTGTGTTGTACAGCTGAAACTAATTTCAAAAAATGTTTATTTCACAATAAAAAAACTTAAATGAGATAATGAATTTAAAAATGAATTTAAAAACAAGAGTCTCCAAAAGAATGATATATTTAAGTTTAATTTATCTATAAGAAAAAAACATATAGAGTGACAAATTTCCTAGGCTTGGGGACATTATCTCTTGGAAAAGATAATCCATTTTAATTCACATTACTGAGTTTTCCATGCATTCAGATTAGCTAGGACAAATTCTTCAGCAATTTGAGTAACTCCAGGAAATCACAGGAAGTTAATTATGGAATTGCCTCACTGATAATGAAAGGATTGTTAATCTTGAATCTTGGTATCTTTAGGAAAGAAGTTATTCCAACCCAGCTCCTTTTGCTAGCAATAGTTTTATAGTTATGGGCCTTATATTTGGAATACAGATCCTGAATTTAAGATATTTACATTTTACTAAACCAGGAAATCTAAATACATATGGGTAAATTAGCTGCAGCTGGAATAAGTTCTGTCCAGGTAGTGTGCTCTAGAGTTTAAGAGAATTAGGTTGATAAGTATCTCTTAGAGTAACAATATCATGGCTATTGTAACTGAAAAGAAAAAGAGAAATCATCTAATCCAATCGTCTTCTTTTGCAGATGGAAAACCTGAGACCCACGGATGACTGGAAAGCTTGCAGGGAGGTGTGATATGATCTCCAAGGGGAAGACTCTCAGGGGAGGCACAGAAAATGTAACCAGCCATTTAGAATACATATTTAAGTGATTTCCCAGGTACTCAGAGGGAAATAATGAGGAACTGAAAATGATGAAAGATGAGAGACATGAGGGACAGAAGTGCAGAGGATCCAAGGTCATTTAATAGTATTTTGAAGAGAATAGAAACAAAACTTTAAAACTTACTTGAAGAAAAAAATGATCTGATGTGGAGGACTCTGGCCTAAAAACTATGAGAGAATATAGCACTAAAGGTAAACTCTATGAAAGAAAACCATATCTAGACATATGCAGGAGAATTTTAAATTTCATATATATGTGTAAAGATATAAAGGTATTTTACAGGAATCTTGATAAAAGGAAGGCAGGCTGCCACTAAAGGACCATTAGTTGGGCTGGCATTAGACTTTGCCAACACCACTGTAAAAGTTAGAAGAGTACATGAAGCCACATGGATGGGAACTCTGAAAGAAAAAGGTCTGTGCGTAAAACATCTACCTCCTCTTAAATTCCTCATGGGTGAGATGCATTCTCTGATATACAAAGGTTTTAAATATACCCTTCAGCCACCATAGACAAATTAAAACAAACCCTGAAAACTACTGTGTCAGAACAAAGAATAAAAGATGTTAAATCAAGAAATGGGGAAACTGTGGTTGGAAATGACT
>NW_017731778.1:1086286-1091439 GCF_001890085.2 Hipposideros armiger
GGCCCCTGACAACTTATTTTAAGAGGATTGTTTACTTCTTTTCAAAACACCAAACCTTCACTATCAGAATCAGAAATTCTGACATGAATGATAAAAACGAGATTCACTGCTTGAAGCACTCTGCTGCCTGGGAGCATTTTACAGAAAAGCCACTGAAATAGCCACCTTCCTTGAAGCACAGCTCTATACTTCCAAATGTTCCCCTAGTCTTAGGAGCAGAAGTCAGCTGAATTTTTTTATATAGGCCTTAGTGAAACTGGATGGCATTTTGCTGGTTTGAATATTTTCTTCTATTTTTTAAAGCAAAGAAGATTTGCCTAAGAATCTTCTGGGCTAGAGACTGTAAAAAGCACCTTGCAGAATGATGACTCTTTGATAAAGGTACATATCTACGATAAGAGAAAAAAATACTTTCATTTTTGAATATGCAAGTTTTACTAATTTAAATGCTTCAGAAAACTCAAGCTAGAGATGATTATAATAGTGCACATGGGATTCCGGGAGAATATATCAACATTTTAAAATTGTCTGTCTTCCTTACCATCTCATTGACATATAAGAAGGAAAATATATAATGATAACCTTGGGTGTATTCTAGCAAATTTCTAGCAGGTGTAGTTAGGCGTGTGTGTGTGTGTGTGTGTGTGTGTGTGTGTGTGTGTGTGTGTAATATTCTCAACAGATACCACCAAAGATACATGCTGAAGGGCAATATTTTACATTGTTTAGAGCTATGTAAAATTTAGACCACAAAAGCAAGAAATAATATGAAAATAAGCGCAAGAGGTTATGAATAATATATGAAAACAATTTTTTGCCCAGTTAATTACAAGAGGATTTGAATAAATTCTCAAGTTATTCAGTTATATAAGTAAGTTGATTCACTTGGTAAATGACATTCAGAATGTGATGACCTAGAATAAATTAAAAACAGAATTGGTGGTTTAAAGAGAAATCAATGTACGAGTATTAACTGAAANGGCCCTTTTTTCCATCCACACTCTCCTTACTAAAAAAATAAATCAATGAAAAGGTATAAACGCATAAAGACAAAGCATAAGAGAAGACATGACAGCAGATAAAAGAAGTCAACACAGTTCTGAGGCTGGAAAATGGATAAGCTGAGAGCCAAGAGTCTAGAAAGCAAATACCATCAAGACATATACCAAGGAAAACTTGGAAGAATCGTTTCTGCTGAAAGGAGCTTGCTCAGAAGAAGAGGCCTACTTCTGGGGACCCGGGGCTCTTTGGTGCCGGCCAGGTCCCTGCCTGATCAGTCCATAAAGCTCACTAGCTGGCAGGTCCTGGGCATACCAGCTTTATAATGCAGAGACAATGCAGAGAAAGACTGTCAGGATTTGAAAAATGCCTTTCATATCACAGAAAGAAGCCGACCAACCTAACCAAAAAACAAATCAAAATACAAGTACATGGCATAAAAAGAGGGGATGCAGGAAACAGAAAAACAACAGCCTCAAACATTGTCAGAGTTAAAAAAAAGACAAACAATCCACCAAATAAGAACAGGATGCAATAAAAAACAAATCAGACAATAAGTATGCATTCTCAGAAACTGAACAAGAAAAATCCCAGTATAATTTAAAACCTCAATCAAGTACTGAAGACAAAGTTGAGGAAATATTCCATAGAAGAAAACAAAAAGTAAGGATTTTAAAGCTAGGAGAGTAAATCCAAGCATCAGTGCAAAAAAACAAACAGGACAAATACAAAAGAGGGCACATTGAATAAATAATATAGAACATTTCGCAGAAATAAAAGACGTGAATTCCAAATNGTGATTTTCCTCAGTATGCCCTCCCTCCTTTTCCCTGTTTCTCCACACAGATATCCGCTCAGGTCCTGGAATGTTCTATCCCATACTGTCACACTGCCTGGGTCTCATGTCCCTGATAATCCCACACTTTCCTTCTCCCTCCTCAGCTCTCAGGCTTCCATTTCCTGTGCAAGGGCCCTATATCCTTCTCCTCATTTCAATACTTTCTCCATTTCCTAGCTCTAATTTTATCTGGCTGCTAGTTGAAGACAGTGCTTTCCGCAGCTTTCTTCAGGAGAAAATGTTAATTTTCTCATGCCCCATGTCTCAGGATTGGCAGAGAAGTCAGTGCCCTGTTTTCCTCCCATGGCCTCTTCTAGACTACATGTCTTTCATATTCTTTGAGACTCCTGTTCTTTCGAGGCTGACACCATGGGGCTACACGATCGCTGGCCCTCTCATCACTCGCACCCATCTGCCTCTGGCACCACCTCACTCAGGGAAGGCTGCATCCACCATGCACTGTGTTCTACAGCTCCAGCAATCACCCAAGACACCCTCAATATCCACAGTCACACCATCCACTATGCTGCCCCCACAGGTCATTAACCAACTCTTCTTCAGGGGCTTTTTCCCCAAATTCACCTGGGCCCCACACACAAAGAAAACCTTCTAGATCTTGTTATTACCAAAATGACACTGCTTCTAAAAATCACTAAGCAATCAGCTTATCTGGTGACAAAATCCTATCCTTCCAGATTGCTTGCTCACGTATCCCAACTGCTGAAGATGTTTTCAAAATAATTGGAATTTCCAGGCCACTATTTTCCCTTCTTTTCCCATCATCAATCATCAGTCACCTTTCATCATAACTCCCTTCCCTCGTCTTAGAGTCTATCGACCAGTATTTGATCCTCTATTGCAAATAACTTAAATTCTCTTGCCTTTCTAACCTTCTGTCACAGGTGGCTATTAAAAAAAAGCCAACCATGGGTCAGCTGTACTTATACTGCTGCTCTGTGTTTTGTGTAATTAAATTATCTTGGGAAAAAATTATACAACAGTGCAGATTAATTGTTACCAAAAGTACTGTCTTCAGTATCACCTGAGCCACTCCATACTCTCCCAACTTTCCGCCAATCTCTACCCTTTGGCTCTCAGTAGTTGAGCTTGTCTGCACTTCACTGAGAAACAGGAGCTTGCTCAACTGTGAACCATTATTTAATTTCCCTCCTTCCTTTCTATCGCAATGAAGAGAGCATTCTCCCCTCTCCAAAGCAAACCCCTCATCATTTATATTTGGGTTTTATCCACCTCATTCTCCAGGATCTTTAGGCGGTCAAATATCTAATTGTTCCTGGGCTATTAAATCCTTTCTACCAACATTTCAACATACTCCAGTTTCCCCCATTATAAAAAGAAATAAACAAAGACAAAAACAAAATAGAAAACAAAAGCTTAAAACTCTATTTGGAACCCACATTCCCCTTTACTGCTGCTCCCTCTTTCCCCCCTTTATAGCTAAACTCAAAGAAGTTATCTCTCTTTCCTTCCATCTCACTTCTCAAACCACATCAATTTATCTTCTAAGGTCAGTCCTGACCATTATGTATTAAGCCCAACTGCTGAATATGCATCACACTCATTTTCTTGGTACTATTAATCACTAGCTCTTTCCTGAATTGTTATTGTCCACTGACTGCGGGAACATCACACTCTGAGTTTCCCTGCTGCATACTGGCATTCTCTTGTGATCTCCTTTGTCAGTATTTCCTCCTCTAGTTAACCGTAAAACGTCAGAGAACCCCACGTTTTCTTCCTGAGCTATCCATTTCTGTGGCTTTATTTACCAAGTGGATGCTATAGATGCTCCTAGGCCAGATGCTCTTTACGCTCCAGACCAATACTTTCAACTCCAATACATGTCCATTGGGATCCTTAAAGGCATTTCAAGCTCAACATGTTCGAAACCAAAGTCATCATCTTGCCCCCAACTTTCTTTTCCTCTAGAGCTGCTCATCTCAATAAATTGCATTGCACTCCATGCCAGAAACCTGGAGGTAATCCTTGATATCTCCTCTCCCTCATTTCACTCTCATGCAATTTCCAATTAATTCTCAATCTTAAATATTTCTTTAACCAGCCAATTTATCTTCATCACTACTATGACTGGCCTAATCCAAGTCATCACCATCTCCTACTTGGAGAATTTCCATAGCCACTCTTTTTTTTTTNACCAATGTGCCACTTGGCCAGTCCGACATATATCTGTCAATCTTTTTCCTTTTTAAACTCATTTTATTTCGATTCTGTATATCTGTGTTTCTGTTTTATCTACTTAATCTGTTATAGTCTGAAGTGGATGAGTTAAAGCCTCTTAATATTATTCTGTTTCTCCTTATATTTCTGCAGTTATGTATTCAGTAATATGATACTATATTATACAGTGAATAAAAACCTATACCTGTTTTAATCTCATTGTGAAATTTAACATTTTTTATTGCAAAGCCTTTCCATTTATAGATAAGGAAACTGAGGCTAAGAATAGTATGGTAATTTGCTAGGTCTAAAAGTGCAACTTAGGCTGGTCTGAAACCTTTAACAATAATAGAGAGACCAACATACACACACACACACACACACACACACACACACACACACACACACGTCAGGGAACAGATGTGAAAAGAATAAAACACCTGAAATAATTTCCATCATTATTCTTGAGCTGGCAAAATGATTTCAGATAAATCATGAATAGAGGCTGAGTTGTACTAGAAGCTTCCATGAAGAACACTCAAAACGCCTTAGATTTCTTTGACTCCCTCACTGCTGAGCAGCAGTGCTCCTTTTCTACTTGTGTTCTTTAGGGTGTGACGCTAGCAGTGCATGTTGCATCCCACACAGAAGCCTGGGGTAAGAGGTCCTGACACTGTAACAGCACCTGGCTCTCTGTGTAAAGAGCTTAATTATTAGTTCCTAAATAAATTAGCTCTGCGTGTTTTACGTCACAGAGGCAGATCAAGTTGTCCAGAGTCTGTTTAGAAAAAAACATGTCTAATCCTAGACCCTGGCTTAAAAGTAAGTTTACATCTTGTAGTTCCAATATTGCCATCTTTAAACATTTCTATGTTAATAAATACACCTACTTCATTTATTCACTACATAAATTCAAATAAAATGTAAATTGTGTTGTAATTGTGTGTCAAAATCCTATTTTCATACAAATAACTGATGCAATTTCTTTCAAATAGTGGTTTATGCAGATTCTACATGAACTCCAAACAGATCTGAATGTTATTAACCCTTTTGCCATTTTAATAAAATAAACCTGTCTGAAATCCACCTAAAAAAGATACCAAGGGGTCTACCAGATTTT
>NW_017731778.1:1093711-1095909 GCF_001890085.2 Hipposideros armiger
TGGAAAAAAATCATGCCAGATAGTCTCAATATTATCCAAATTAGATACTATAAGTAAGAACAATTAGACCTCATACTGGATGAGGAAAGTTCAGGGAAGCTGCTGAAACAAAGTGGAATGTGCCCATCGTGACTTGGTTCACAACGTTTTCAGAATTCAAGTAGGAAAAAAAGAATGAGTTACACATAAGAGCCATGTGGGAGGCAAGTCGGCTGTGATGAAGTGGACGAAGAGGCCTTGAGTGAGCTGCTGGACAATCTTAAGGAGTTGTCCAAGGTGGTATGTTATTTGAGCCCCAGTGCCAAGGGAAAGTAAAGACCAGAGAGTGCTAACAGACAGACCAATCGCAACGTTATATTCTGGCTAACTTTGAGGATAATGATTCAAGTTTTGAAGGAGGCACTAAGATGGCCAGTTACTTCATCTGGGAAAACCTGCACTCAAAAATCTACTGTGAGAAGGCAGAACATGGTAAACTCCCTCAGGGATGGCTCAGGAAACTTTCTGTGCTGTCCAGTATGGCAGCCACTAGCCACAGTTAGCTATCTATCGAGCACTTGAAATGTGGCTAGTGTGACTGAGGAACTGAAGTTTTAATTTTATTTAACTTCAATTATTTGTTAATTTAAACTGACACATATGACTGGTGACTACCATACCGAATTTCGCAGTTCTAGATTTAAACACACACACACACACACACACACACACACACACACACACACACACACACGCATGAAAAGCCTGAGGAAGATGATTTGTAGCCATCTACCCCCTAGTGGTCTGGAGAATGGTTCTATCAACTCCAACAGGATCCTCACCTAATACAGACCACCCTCCTAGTGATGTGATTGCTTTTCTCTTTTTCCTTCTCTCTCTCTATTCCTCCCTCCCTCCCTTTTCACGTTCTCTACTTTCTTTTCCTCCTTCATTAAACACTATAATGCCTCCGGTTCAACTCCACTCTCATAATCCACAACTCCTACACGTTTGCACATGTAATCAAGGTGTCTTTATTTCTTTTTTATGGACCATATTATATTCTTCTCTAAGTGTTAATATTACATTTATACATATAACATTCATCTATGCTATTTGGGAGTGTTTACCATTATTTTTTATAGTGACACTTGCTTTGACTCATTTAGAGCTGTTTTAAGCACTGGTTTCCAGAATTACAACCACCTGAGAAAACAAGGACTTCTATTTGGATCTTTTTTATTCAAACAAATGTTTTCTTGCTTCACATATTATATGATTTATTCTTTTGTTTTTATACTTTTTCTTGATGTTTGTTTTATAAATTTGTGTTTTTGGACAAGCTGAATGTCAACTCTGCTCAGTTTTAATTTATATATTCTGCAAGTAGATCACCAATATGAATAATTCATCTATACATCATTTTGCCAATTGATGGGGACAGAAAAAGCAATAAAAACTTACATACATTTATTTGTACTTATTCTTTGTTACAAGCATTATCCTTTCCATACTATTATCAAATATTTAAAGCATGGCTATATTCTGCAAAATAACTTCACATTTATTATTTTCTATTCTATCACAGAATTATCTTATCTCTAACTGAATAAAAATAGAGAAAAAGAAATAGGAGCAAGGTGAAAACAGGACGAAAACAGGCAAGAAGTTCTGGAATTTCTCTAAAGAAAGCAAGAACCAGTAGTTATGTGGAGAAAATTCAGGTCTGGGGTGAGAAACAGGTGGTGAGTGTATCCGATGGAGTAGGCACTCAAGAGCAGGGGCGCTGGGAAGTGACATGGGTCTGAGCAAGGCTTCAGGAGTCCAAGAAGGTTCTAGAAAGGCAGAGGTGGGCAGACAGCAGAAAATGTCAATGGAGGGTCTTAGGAACACAGAGAAGGTAGTATGACAGGGAGTTGTCTGGCCCCAAGAGAGTCACTGATGATGCTACCTGCAGCTGCTAATCTGCATAATGTTTTAATTTATCCCTGAAATAATTTAAAGAAGAAAAAAATTTACCCGTGATATCCTGAATACCGTGGACCACGGATATGGCCTATTCCTCGGCACCCTGGAGTAGGACAAACAGCTTGACCTAGAAGGATTTTCATATCATTTGCTCCTTCAGGAAGTAAAAGAACATACCTTGAAAACACTCTTAGTAAAGAAGAATTAGAAAGACTAAAATATGTGAATAATGCTCATTGAGACTTTACAAA
>NW_017731778.1:1099270-1116390 GCF_001890085.2 Hipposideros armiger
TTCTTCAGTCTAGTTGTGGAGGATGTCGCTTCACTGGCCCATGTTGGTATTATCATTGCGCTCTTCTCGGCTGAGGCGGATCTATCACCGGTCACTGAATGGCCGCTCACGGCGGCTCATGGCAGCTCACGCTGGCTGCCAGCCCCTCACAGTAGCTTATGGCAGCCCACTGCAGCAGGGGCTGCAGCCTACGCCATCACCAGCCACTCATGGCAGCCCAGCTCCAGGTTGAGCTGTTGTTCACTATCCTAGCTGTAGGGGGCACAGTGTCACTGGCCCTAATGTGGAATCTGAACCGGGGCCCTGCTGCTCAGAGCTGGCGTCCCAAGCCAACTCTTAACCAATCCGCCACTCGGCCGGCCCCATAGCCACTGTTAATTCACTCTAACCTATTCTCCATCTAGTACTAGAGTGACACTTTCAAATCACAAAACCATATCACTTCCCCTTTAGTACCTTTTAATAGCTTGTCATTGGTTTTAGAATTAAATCTAAAAGCCTTAGCCTGGCCTACCTGATCTGACTCCTATATACCTTTTCAGATAAATGTCATTTGACTTTTCTCCATGTTCAGTATTCTGCATCTGGTCTTTTTCTGTTCCTAGAACCCACCCAGTTCTTCCACAACTTAGGACATTTGCATTGAGCTTCTTATCCCTAAGCCTGGATAACTCCTATTTATCTTTCAGGTCACAGCTTAGATTTCACTTCCTCAAGCTACCTTCCATGAGTATGTTAGGTTCCCATTTTATATACCATTTACCTCAAATACAAATTAAATGATTATTTGTTTAATGCTTATCACCTTTATTATACTATAAGCTGCAAAGCTGTGTATTTCATCACTGTGTTACCTGTACCTAGTCTGACACAGAGTTGGTGCTCAGGAAATGCTTATTGAATGAACATAGTTCTTCCCACAGTTTTTCCCCCAAGATGCTCAGTCAAGAAAAGAAAACTAGAAATTTGCATTTCTGTGTGATTATGTTACACAAAAATATTCTATGGCTGGGTCCCAGTGTGTGGTGATATTAAAATAAATATTTATACCTCAAATAAATTTTCATTAAATTTATCAAATAATAAGAAAGTATGTCTTACACACTTATTATGCTCTCACAACTTCATAAAACAGCTTGAGGAATAAGGGGAAATAAATAAGAGCTGTCCTATTCAAAGGTAGCTTTTGGAAACAGCATTAAAAAGAAAACAATTTTTATTTACGGTCAAGATAGTAGAGTAGGTAAACTCTGTGCTTGCATCCTCTCATAACCACATCAAAATTAGAACTAAACTCCATCATTGAAGTCTAGCTGAACAGACTAGAAGGAGGGATAGAGACATAGAATGGGCTGGTTCCACACCCAGGTGTGACAGTTAAAACTCAGGAGGGCTATCTTGTCTGTGGGGGTTTCCCTGCATCTCCCAGAGGAGCAAGAGGTCCCAACCTCACACTACATTCCCCAGCCCAGAGTTCCAGTGCCAGGGAGAGAAGTCCCCATAACTTCTGGTTGTGAAAACCAGCAAGATGGGGGCTGAGTGAGATGAGGGTGGCTGAAGTCCCAGATGCTCCTCTTAAAGGGCCTTCACATGGACTTACTGGCTGACAGACTCACATACTCTGAGCTCTAGTGCTGGAACAGAGTCTAGCAATGCCCCAGGGACATACAGGAAGGGAGTGAATTGTCTGGCTTCAGGGCGATGTCTGGAGGGGCAGCTTTCTCCCTGATGGAGGAGCTGGCAGAAGCCATAATTTCTTTGTTGAGCTCCTCTCCTTCCCCCATCACCTGAGACCTTGTGCCACCCAACCTACAGGCCCACCCAAGCTGCTTTCAGTGGCTTTTCCATACAAACGGCCAGACTTGACTCATGTTGCGGAATTACTTAAAAGCTCTCAAAGGTTTACAAACCCCAAACAAGAAGCATCTGGCCCGGGTGTGCCCTGTACCTCTTGTTAAAGCAGCCCCAAGCCTGGCACCAGCAGCAGCCATCCTCTGCTTGCAGCTTACCCTCTCCCAGGCCCCTCCAAGTCCAGCACAAGAGGCACCATCAGCAGATCATTTTGTAGCTCATGCCAAGTGGCCTCGAGCCAGGCACAGGCAATAGCTGAACTTAGCCTGCAACAGAGCCACTCCCAAGAGGCTCCAGAACGAACACACCTCGTGGCCAACTTCAGACCACACCAGAGCACCACCCAACCACCTCCACACACACACAAAAAGCACACCCAAAGGGTAGACTGGGCAGGCACCAAAGCCCTGCTAAAGCAAATCCTGCTCTGTAGGGTCAGCCCCCTGCACAATAGCTCATCCATTGTAGTCATGGCCAGTTCTCAAAACAAATCAGCCTGAGGTTCAATCCCTCCTATTGACATGAAAACAGTGACCAAGACTCAGCTACAACAGGAGGGCACACACAACCCACACAAGTGACACACCTGGAACACCCAGTTCAGGTGACAAGGAAGACTGTGCCACTGGGCCTCACAGGACACCTGCTACATAAGGTCACTGTTCCAAGACTAGGAGACATAGCAGCTCTTCCTAATACATAGAAACACACACAGGGAGGCAGCCAAAATTCAGAGACAAAGAAACATGTCCCAAATGAAAGAACAGAACAAAGCTCCAGAAAATTGACAAAACAAAATGGAGACAAGCAATTTACCAGAAACGGAGTTCAAAACATTGGCTATAAGGATGCTTAATGATCTCAGTGAGAACTTCAACAAAGGGATAGGAAACATAAAAATGGAACTATAAAACATAAAAAAGAACCAGTCAGAAATGAAGAATGCAATAACTTAAATGAAGAATACATTAGAGGGAATGAACAGATTAGATGAAGCAGAAGATCAAATTAGCAATTTGGAAGACAGGTATCAGTAACACCCAATCAGGACAGCAAAAAGAATAAAGAATCCAAAAATTGAGGGTAGTTTAAGGGGTCTGTGGGTCAACATCAAGCATGACAATATTTGCATCATAGGGGTACCAGAAACAGAAGAGAGACACAAATAATTAAAAACCTATTTGAAGAAATAATGATGGAAACTTCCCTAACCTGGCAAAGGAAATAGATATACAAGCCCAGCAAGCACTGAAAGTCCCAAACAAGATGAACCCAAACAGGCCCACACCAAGGCACATGATAATTAAAATGGCAAAGGTTAAAGACAAAGAACCTTAAAAGCAGCCAGAGGAAAGCAGTTAGTTACCTATGAGGGAGCCCCTTAAGACTGTCAGCTGATTTCTCAACAAAAACTTTTCAGGCCAGAAGGGATTGGCAGAAAACAATAAAAAAGATGAAAAGCAAGGACCTATAACCAAGATTACTCTACCCAGCAAAGCTAACATTTAGAATCAAAGGAGAGATAAAGAGCTTCCCAGTCAAGGAAAAACTTAAAAAGTTCACCAGTAAACCAGTATTATAATAAATGTTAAAAGGACTTTTTTAAGAAGGGAAAGAAGAAAAAAAAGATCAATAATATGAATAATAAAATGGCAATAACTACATATCTGTCAATTATTTTCAATATAGTTGAATTAAATGTTCCAATCAAAAGACATAGGATGGCAGAATGGATATGAAAACAAGACCCTTGCATATGCTGCCTGTAAGAGACTCACTTCAGATCGAGAGACATACACAGAAGGAAAGTAAAGAGATTGAAAAAGATATGTCATGAAAATGGCAACAAAGAAAGCTGGAGTAGCTATACATGACAAAGTAGACTTTAAAACAAAGGCTCTATCAAGTGACAAAGAAGGACCCAGTAATCCCACGTTTCAGTATTTAACCAAAGAAACCCAAAAGACTACTTTGAAGGGATATGTGCATCCATATGTTCTTTGCAGAATTATTTACAATGGCCAAGATATGGAAGCAACCTGGCTGTCCCTCAGTGGATGAATGGGTAAAGAAGAGGTGGTACATATAAACAATGAAATGTTACTCAGCTATAAAAAAGAATGCAGGGCTAGCTGAGTGGCTCATTGGTTAATAGTTGACTTGGGAGTGTGAGCTCTGAGCAGCAGGGCTGCAGGTTCGGATCCCACATGAGTTAGTGATGCCACACTCTCTACAGCTAAGATGGTGAACAACAGCTCAACCTGGAGCAGGGCTACCGTGAGTCGCTCGTGATAGTGTAGGCTGCAGTGGGGCTGCAGTGGGCTGCCATGAGCTACTGTGAGTGGCTGGCAGCCAGTTTGAGCTGCTGTGAGTGGCCATCCAATGGCCGGCAACCGATCTGCCTCAGTCTGGAAGAGAGCAATGATCACAATACCAACATGGGCCAGTGAAGCGATGTCCTCCACAACTAGACTAAAGAACAAAAGGACAGCAACTTGTCTGTTCCCCTTTCCTGACTCCCTAATGCTGTTCCCTCCCCCCAATTCCCTAATAACACTTAAAAAGAGAGAGAGAGAATTCAATCTTGCCATCTGCAACAACATGGATGGACCTAGAGGGTATTTTGCTGAGTGGAGTAAGTCGGGCAGTGAAAGACAAATGCCATATGATTTAAATTAATATGTGGACTCTAAAGAACAAAATACACAAACATTCAAATCAGAAACAAACTCATAGATAGAATATTCTGATGGTTGCCAGATGGGAGTGGGTTTGGCAGGATTAAGAAGTACAAAATAGTCATAGGCATATAAAGTATAGTATAAGGAATATAGTCAATAATATTGTAATAACTATGTATGGTGTCAAATGGGTACTAGATTTATCAGGATGATAACCTCATAAGTTACCTAGTGTAACCACTATGCTCACACCTGAAACTAATATAATACTGTATGTTAACTGTAATTGAAAAATTATTTAAAAAGAGAAACATTTTAAACAAATCTAAGTAATTAATATTCAAAAACTGTAAAGAAGTTCCTAATTAAGAATTATTCTTGTGTTAGTCAATAAAAGGATCTACAAGGAAAGAAACACAGACTGTAACGAGACATTTCTCCAAACTGTGCCTCATAATACATTACAAGGGCCACCATCACAAAGGCCTGGAATGTTAAACCCATATGAACACCAACCAACCCACAGGTACTTTCCATCAGCCAGCCTAGATGTCACTGTGTGTGCACAACATTCCAGTAAACTCCCAAAAAATGCTACTTAGGGTATCCCCCTTCCCCCATGACTATTTTAATGCATTTGATTAAATTAAGGTTTAAAGTGATATTTATCAATGCGTATTTATCTCCAGAGCCCTGATGGATGTAATAATTCTTTCCTTGTTAGATCTGTAAGGAGAGGTATGACTTCAACTTTTGGGAGAAGAATTATTAAATTAAGATTTGCAGCAAGGGACATAAAACAGGAGTCAAGAACAAGGGAAAAACATGCACAGAATGTAACAATTTCATTGATAAATTTTGTATATTGTTTAATGGGTTAACTGAATGTTGAATTAGACAGAGAGCTCTTTGTGGGGGAAAAGAAACCTGTAAATTCTATAATCCCTCATATTATTGTCTCTAGGATGAAGGGAGTGTATGATAAAGTTAATTTTTATTATAGGCACCGAGAAAATAACTGCATTTTCCCTAAGAATATCTCACTTGTAACATAAATAATTAGGGAACTATGTCTCAAGAAAAATATGTTCTCAGATTGAAATCACTTCTTCAGGGAGACTGTGCCTGACCTTATTACCTCTTTTTTGCCTTCTTTTTACCACTTTACAGGAAATTGTTTTCCGAGTTTACCTGTTATCACCTCCCTTCACTAGAGTGAGGGTATTTACTTTATCTAATTTATGACTGCATCCCCAGCACCTACTACAGAAGCAACTGGCACATATTAGATACTGAATAAGTATGTTTTATGAATGAATAAAGAATCATAAAGATAGTAACAATTAACATCTGTAAGCATTATTTTGGTGTATCCTGGCTAGAATACTGTATGATAATCAGTCTTTTATTCTCATTTCAGAGCGTGGAGGTCTAAAATCAATCTCTGGTTTTCTGTTATGATATTTCTAAATGTTATAAACTACTTGCTAGATCAAGCAGCATGAATAACTTCTAATTTATTCCAAGTCTTCAAAGAAATTTTTACTCAGGCAGGAGTAAATGGAACTGCAGAGTTCTTTCTGCAAGGACAACAAAGAAATGGAAAATATAAACTGGAAGTTACCTGAGTAATGAACAACGCTTCACACTCGTATTATATGTAGTGAAATGTCCTCACGGATTCCCGTTCACATGGAACTACATGGTTGCCGTAAGCAGCCAGGGCAGACACTGTAGTTATCCATCCAACATCCATTCCCCACTTTCTTGCTGACCAAACCCTGATTTGGGTCAGGGCAACGTGTCCAAGTAAAAATGTTACCTTTCTTAGCACCTCTCACATGCAGACACGGTCATCTGACACTGTCCTGGACCATAAGACCTAAGGGAAAGGCAACATAAAGATGTCTGCAAGTGCTATTCTTCCCTATTAAAAGGGCAAAGGTGACACTGATGCTGCTTTGTCCATTTCCTCCTTCTTTGACCTTCACAGAATGCAGATGTAAGAGCTCACGAGGTGACAAGCGCAGGGACAAAAGCGGAAGTCTCGAAGGAGGCTGAAAATCAAGAAGGCTGAGCCTAGACCCAGGACATGCCAGGGGGTACCTACCACATCAGGGGGTACCTACCACATTAAGCCGTTGTAAACAGATTTTTGTGTTACTTGCAGCTGAAAAATCCCTAGTATAAAACAGCAATTTTATTTTATTTCTTTTGTGAAATCAAGTAACTGTTCTAAAACAAAAACTAGGATAGGTTTTAGACCTATTATTATGTAAAGATGATGTAAGGTATCAAGGGCAAAATCAAGAAATAAAAGAGACTGCATTCATCTCTAGAAAATGAGATGAGTCCTTTATTTCAAAATGGCCCACATCAGCAACCATGAGTGATGTGAATGGAAAGGCTTATTATTCCGCACAGAATGTGTTAGAAGCTGAGATCATCTCCCTCCTTCTGAGAAGAAAGCAGTTTCCTCTCAGAATTGTATTTTATTTGGTGTAGCGTTGACCCACAGCATAATGACAATATTGGCACTGATTGAAGCAAATTAAGATATATATGAGCTCCAGATTGATGTTGGCCAGCATCAGACAATAAGGACCAAGCAGCAGCATTCTTATCCTTATTTCAACACTAATTACCCACTGATGAAAAAACATTCAGTTCAAGCTGATTCATTTAGGAAGTGTTTTATAGAGAAATGACATTAGCATTGAGTGGTAATATCAACTAGAGGGTATACAGAAAAGTGGACCAAATTTAAATGTCACTGGTAACAGATAAGTTAAAACACTTTATTTCTTCTTACTTTTTAAATAAAAATAAGCACTGAGGGTTATTCAATCATTTAAAGAGGTATTAAGTGTCTGTACATGCCAGACAGTATTCTAGGTGCTATCGATATGTCAGCATGCCAAATACAAAGACCTGTCTGTCCCCTCAGAGCTTACCTTCTGGTGCCAAAGACATAATAAACAATAAAAAAATGGTATGTAATGTCAGACAGTGATGGTGGTAGAATGATGTGTAAAGTGAGTGAGGAAGAGAAAGTGATGGAGTAGAAGTGGGAATGCTTTTTAAGGCAAAGTGGTCAGGATGAAGTCCTGACATTTGAACACGAAATGAAGGCATGAGGGAGCCTAAGATGACAGCAGGAAGGCTAGTGTGGCTGGAGTCACACAGACAACAAAAAGGGTGCAAGAGATGAGATCACATGGGCCAAAAAGAAAGGGTCTCCCTTGTATGCTGGGTTAGATGGGAGACACTGCAAAGTATAGAGGAGGGACTGAATCAGTGAGAAAATAATTATCGGGGCCCATTCTTGGAGAAGCACTTACTTCTACTGGAAACCGGTAAAGGATCTGAGGTGGGCTCTGCACTGTGGCTGCAGCTCGGGGTAACAATATATTCATGGCCTCCATACGTGGTATTTAAAGCCATGAACCAGATGAGGTCCCATAGTGAGTTAGAGTTGATGGAGGAGAGAAGAGGCCTGAGGACTAAGCTCTTAAACACAGTATGTAGAGACTAAAAAGGGTGAGAAAGGAGTAGCTGGGGCAGTAAAAAGCCAGGAGAAATGCATCCTTCACAGAGGAGGCCCATGAAGACAGAAGACAGCCTGCCAAGAAGGGAGCCAGTGGCTGTGTACCACGGCACTGAGGAATTAAGACAACCCACACGCTAGCCAGTGTGCAGGGCTGGGTTTATGAGAACAAGAACCTTTTCAGTGAACAGATGCAAACAAACCGGACTGAAGTTCAAAGGAGAACGGAAGACAAAAAAGGGGAAAGTGACAGCTTAACCAACTATTTTGAGGAGTTTTTTATATAAAAGGTAGCATAAAAATGGGTTTGTAGTTAAGAAAGCATTTTTATTATTGTTATTTTATGATTTTTTTTGAGTGATGATGGGAGTGTTTCAGTAGAAGGAAAATTTGATAATGTAGAGAGGGAGGGTATAACTGTATGGCAAGTTCCTTGAGTGGGCACAAGGGGACAGGCTGGTGGCCAGTGAGGACTGACTGCTGACAGAGGGCTCTCACCAGTTTCAGTGGAAGGGGAGGCAAAACACATACGTACAGAGGAGGGTGTGCTCGTAGATCGGGTAGAAGGATGACCAATTTGTCCCAAGAGCTTTTATTTTCTCAGTAAAATAGGCAGTAAGATCATTAGCAGAGACTAAGAATGGAGCAAGAGATGCAACAGCATTAAATCTAAAAATAAAAATAAGTAAACTGTTTAAATATGTGCATATTCTCAACTCAAATAATTAAGCTTTTGCTGCCTTTATTTTGGATTGGCAATTTTTACATTAGTATCCTGGTTTTTTTTTCCCACCCCACCCCTAGGAAATTTATATTATAGTTTTCTTAGAAGATTTAATGAAATAATTATCCTTGAATATTAGAGAATGCAAATAATAAGCATATCTTTCAAACTGAAATTAAAGGTTAATCATACTTATTCTCCATCTCCTGGTAAAATAGGGACAATCAATACCCATTGTGCTATAATAATGAGTTTTTCAAAAAGAAGAAAACAGTGTAACTAAACACCATGGCTGCTTGTAATAGGTTTCATGCTGTCAGGTTTCATGATACATAAATAAAACAGAACAATGAATTTGTGAAATGGAAATGCAACAAAATAATTTTTTTAAAAGGTTCCTAAAAATGTGAATGTTAGACTTGATGATCTAGAAAAGCCTTTAAAATATAGCAATGGCAATATTAGCAGATGAAGGTAAACTAACTATTTACCTAATGCAGGAAAACATTTAGAAATGTGCTAGAGTCCTGAAGGAGTAGTGAATATAATAATGATACTAATTCTACCACACAGAAACAATCACTTGGTAAGAAAAGAGTGCAAAAGCAATGGACAGTTTTCTAAATAACCCTTCAACAGATCTGACAGAGCTTCTGAGCAGTTATGATAAAAAGTGAAACATGGTATATTGCGCTTTGCTCAGTTTTTAAAAAAAGACAGCAGAGCAGCTGGCAAAGATTTTCTTAGCAAATATGATAAAATGTATTTATCACATCTTGAGCTTTAGAGACAGAATAATATGGTGCATAATTGGTTAATTACACAAGGATTCCAGAAAATGAGGATCTTGTTTAAATATGGGTATAGTACCAGGGAGAAGAAGGGTTTGCTGGAAATGGAATGAACTCACCTGAGCTACCTGGATGAAACTTCTTAGATCTGGTGTGTACTGACATAACCACTGTAGAGAACATGGACAAGACTGAGGAATGCGAGAATGGTGTTAACTGATATATGGCTATAATTACATTACAGCAGAAAGGAAGAAATATAGATTTCTCTCTCACTTAAACATGTCACACTCTCATTTTAAAGTAAATAATTTGTAACATCAATTATATCACAACTATTTAAATACAGAAAACCAGGCCCTTTTTATATTACTCAATAATAGCATAGGCCTTCATAAGTTGCCAACCTGTTCTGTAACTCATTTAACCACTGAAAAAAAATCAGGAAAATGACACTCTTGATTTATAGAAGGAAAAAAATGGGAACGTTCCACATAGATAATGCAGAAGCACAGAATTTTAACAGTAGGAAAAAACTTTAGGGATTATTGGCTTACAAAAATAATTGGTTTACGTGTAACTAAACTAAATGGAACTAAACCTATGTCTAACTGATAACCTTATTGTGAGGGACTGAGGGTGATATGGCATCTAGAAAATTTAATACAAATACTATTTCACTAGACTGTCCCATTTCATTTTTTCCCCATTATTTTTAAGAAAGAAACCAAAGCAGATGCTCTTTCTTCTAAACCTTAACTTTTAGACAATTCTGTCTCAAAGATATTATAAAAAACTAACTACGTTCTTTTGCTCTGAACCTCCTGTAGTTTGTCTTATATAAAACCAGCTTTTTAAAAAATGACTAATTTGATACTTGGTTTATGCAAATGCATTATTCCCATCTAATCTGGGTCAAAATCCTGCAAAACCACCCCCCTTATCTCCTTTTCAGTCTCTCTCTCTCTCTCTCTCTCTCTCCACCCTCACCTCTTGCCCTGCCTTCCTTCCTCTACTTTACCTCATGCAACATGATACTAAATAGAAGCCAAAAGGATGGCAAATTAGCACCTCCTTAGTCCTAGGATTTTCTTATTCATATGAAGGGAGATAAGGGACAGGCCTAATACTGTAGGTATATCATGGTCATTCATGCATTGTTTTTGAGTTTCTCTAATGTTTACCAAAAGAATTAATTAATTACACGTTCCATTTTCATTGAAAGTGTCACATATAATTTGTGACTAAAAAATCAAATTAGCTCCTGAGAGAAACATCATTGGTTTTCAAAAGCAAACATGTATAAATATGTTATTTAGAAAAATTAAACATATTCTACAATTTGAGATTCCAAAGTGAGATGACTATAACATCTTTCCAATAACCTGCAAATTACATCTAAAGCAGAAACTATAGGATTCACAATCCTCCTGAAATTAGCCTTGATCAAACATAGCCACATTAAGAGCTTTCATTACCAATAAGCTTGTGGTTGTTCTTAATAGAAAAGATTGAGTTTTTTGAGAAGATAATGAGTGTGTGTGTGTGTGTGTGTGTATGTGTGTTGTATATAAAATTAACGATTACATTTCTCCCTGTGGCTTCTACTCTAAACCAAACTCTACAATTAATGACATTCCTATGTTGAATGACTTGTGAATAGTCTTGGCAGAATTGCTATGTTTCTAATGAGATGGAAATCCATGACCCTGATGTGTATTATAGATGCTTGGATGAAACAGAAGGAGGATCTCACCTTTCCTCCAAGATCTGTGCACTAGTTTATTCACCAGTGGCTTTGAATTAGTCTGGATTATAGACTTTAGAGAAAAAAATAAAGCTCCTATAGAGTGTAAGTGTTAGCTGCCCCAGAAGGAACTCCATGCAAGGAGATGTCACAGACTAGGCCTCCTACGTGCTGCCTGACTGAAACAGCAAACAACAAGGTTCATATTAATTACAGATATAAAGGTACTCCATTCAGAGAAAGCTCCCATCAATGGGTCCAACCATTCAAATTCTAACTTGCCGATGGCTGTGTGAGTGCCCACAGTACATGGATCCCAGGGACTGCCTAAAGCAGCAGGACAATAGAGCAGGCTCCACAAGGCCACAGGCCTTGGGCACAGCAGGATCAGAGAGCCTGAGAGTCTACTAGAGGAAGGAGAAAGGTCCTGTTACAGGCACACAAAGCAGGAAGAAACTCAAAGATGTTGAAATATATAAATTTCCAGGTCTCACAATACCAGAACTCCAGAGGTAAGATTGGCAATCTTATTTCTTTAGTGTTTCCTATGCAGGTTGGAAACCACTGACCTAGTCCATCCACTTACTTCTGCAGAGAAGGAAGTAAAGGTTTAGAAGGTTAAACAATCTACGCCCGACCATAAATCATATTTGAGCGGTTAGAACAAGAATTCAACGGAAGTTCCTAACTTCAGATCTGTGCTCTTTTCGCTCTGCTTCGCTGCCCAATGAGCAATTGCTATAATCAAAACTTTTATACATTTACAGACACAAACTTTCGTAATCAACTCTTCCTAGCTCTCAAAGACAGCAAGGGGAGTCACGCAAGTCAAGGTGTCAAATGTCTGCAATGAACAGAATCAAGTCTGGGTGATCCCGCCACACTGCTCTGCAATGGACGTGAGAAGGATCACATGTGGAATCAGAGACCACCAACTCCTCTCCTCAGTCCTCATGCGCTCCTGCAACGGGAGCAGATCCCTGAGCTCACAATGGTTCTGGAATTTAAAATGTGCTATGGTGGATGGGCGAGTGGCTCAGTTGGTTAAGAGCTCGCTCAAGAGTTGCAGCTCTGAGCAACAGCAGTGGGATTCCCAGCCTGAGCTGAGCTGCCGCTGAGCTGTCAACAGGTGGCAGGATGGCTCAGCTAAACAAACAAACAAACAAACAAACAAACAAACAAACAAACTGTACTATAGTTCTCATACGGTGTGACCCAACTCATGCCAATCATTTCACCTAGTGCTCAACACAAAACAACTATCTAGTTCAGTGATGCAGGATAAACCCCTGTGCTGAGCTTCCTAAGAGAGTTTTCCGTAATTTTGACTAAACACGTTTTTGCCTTACTTGCTGAATTTAGAAGCTAACCCTAGAATAACATGTGACTCCACCATGTTGCTGAGCTTTCCTTGGCTGCCTGGCATTGTATAAAATTTGGTCGCAGATATCACATAAAAAGATTTCTCCCCTATGTTAATGACTTCCATTACAAAACTGCCGCATTGATATGAAAGAGAATGATGACTTCAACGGAAATAATGGAGGATGTTCTTTTCATTCTAAAAAGCACAAACTGCACATTAAAGAATAAAATCTTGCAAAAGCGTATTTATTTTACTCTGTGTACAATTCCTTAGGACATAAGAGCTTTTAATGGTCAGGAAAACCATCATGTAAAGAAGCACTAAGTGGAGTGTAGGCTTATTCAAGGGGGATGATGTCTTGAAGTAGAGGGTCAGTGATGCAAAAGGTGTCCATTACTAGGATGTCATGCTAGTACAGTATGCTGTCTGAGCTGTGTCCTCACCCTTAATGGCTTTTAACTGTTTAATGAGTATAGAAATAACATTACATACAGAAAATTTTTGTAAAGGCATAATGCCAGTAAAATTAGGAGTATTCTAAAGGACGCTCCAGGGTGTTGAGATGCAGCAGAAGACCATCTAGCAGCCATTCAGATATACTAGGGAAAGGCTACTGGCTGGTCATGGGAGCTCTGACCAGCTCTTCAGCCCCTAGGGGAGGAGCTCCTAAATAGGTCAATCCTGTGAGCACATCATAAAGAAAGATCTGTGGTCACCATTGATGTAAGTACAGGTGAAGAGAGCAGTTAGCTGGAAGACCCATGGAAGGTATTCTGCCACCACTTACAACTACAGTAATCTCATGTGTTGAAGTGAAACGTTGCAATACTAAGAAAAAAAATTCTAACTTTTACTTTCTGGTTTGAAATAAATATCAAAGCGTGTATAAAAAGTAACATGTAAGCCAAAGGCTCTTAGTTCCTGAATGTGCTATAATATTTTCAGTTCTATAAGTCATTTGCAGTGCTCACTGAATTTTAAGTTTGTGTATTTCAACTTCTCAACTCTTGGTTGCTTAAAATGCAGAGTGAAATAAAAAACAAAAAAACAAAAAACACCCCATAACTTACAATAGAAACATCTTCTTTTATAATGCAAATATACAATGTTTATTTTATATTAAAACATTTGATAGTTATTTTTCTTATTAGTTTCAGGTGTACAAAACAATGTAATAGATATTTACATCCCTCACAAAGTGATTACGCCCTTCCCCCAATCTACTACCCTTCTGATATCATACATAGCTGTTACAATTCCATTGACTATATTCCCTATATTGTACTCCACATCCCATGACCATACACACTCACTCTCTCTCTCTCTCTCTCTCTCTCTCTCTCTCAAGGTAAGACAATTAAGTTCACGAACTCATCCTAGAAAAAGTGCTACATACCTCATTGCTGAATATCACTATGGTCACCTTCGAATTAATCCCCATGGGAAGCTATGCACTGATGCCAGTGCCTAGTCCACCCTTCAAAGCAATTTTGGAACTCTTTTTCTAGAATGGCCATTAGAGCTGTTGTCATATTACCCTTGATGTCCTGAATGTCAACAAAATGTCTTCCTTTCAGTATTTCCTTCATCTTCAGGTAAAGAAAGAAGTCATTGGGGGCCAGATCAGGTGAGTAGGGAGGGTGTTCCAATACAGTTAATTATTAACTGGCGAAAAAGTCCCTCACAGACAGTGCCGTGTAAGCTTGTGGCATTGTCGTGTTGCAAGAGCGATGAATTGTTGGTGAAAAGTTCAAGTTGTTTTCATCTAACTTTTTCTCACAGCCTTTTCAGCACTTCTAAATAGTAAACTTGGTTAACTGTCCAGTTGGTACAAATTCATAATGAATAATCCCTCTGGTATCGAAAAAGGTTAGCAACATCGTTGCAACAAGTTCACGAATGTAATTGTCAGACCTCGTGTGTGCGTGCGCACGTGCGCATGTGAGTGCGTCTGTGTGTGTGTATACATATATTTAATTATAGTTGACATTCAATATTACTCAGCTTCAGCTTCAGGTGTACAGCGCACTAGTCAGACATCTACACGTTCATGAAGTGGTCTCCCTAATGACAAGTGCCCACTTGACCCCCTACAAAATCTTCATAACATTATTGATTATATTCCCCCAAACTGTATTTCATATCCCCATGGCTATATTGTGATTACTAATTTGTACTTTCTAATCCCTCTACCTTCTCCCCCATCCCCATCCCCCTTCCACCTAGCAACCCTCAGTTTTTTCATTCCCCTATATCTCTGAGTCTATTTCTGGGTTTTTTGTTCATTTATTCTGTTCTTTAGGTTCCATATGGCATTTATCGTATTTAAGTGTGGTCATATGGTATTTATCTTTCTCCATCTGACTTATTTCACTTAGCATAATATTCTCTAGGTCCATCCATGTCGTTGCAAGTGGTAATATTTCATTTGATATTTATTCTATCTTTACTCCAGGAAGTAACTTAAGGATATATCTTACTTGTAAAATAAGAAATAAAACAGACAAGTAGTTCTTAATCTTTCTAAAACCATGAAAGACAAATGAAAAAAACATCTCCAAGATAATAATGTGACTAATCTTGTCTTTAAATCAACACGGAGTTGCCCTCCCCAACTTTCCATCCCTACTCTGACCCCCAAGGTTGAAGGACTATCTTAGTGTGAATGGGATAAAGCACCTTGGGAGGAGGAACTTCAGTCTCTTCACACTGAGTGCTGGTGCCTGTGGCGGCCGGAGCAGCCCTGTGCTACCTCCTGCCTGACCTCTACTTGGGCATTGCACAGCGCCTGCCCACAGGTTCATCAGCATGGTCTCCAGTGAGAACTAGGTCCCACAGGACTTCCCGAGTCCTAGCACAGGGCTCGGTAAACTTGATACCAAGTATCTTCATTCAATGACAACAGAAACACTACCCTCTAAGATGGTGAAACCCTTTCTCAGGCACTATTTTCAGGCCTTCAGTTAATCCCTCAAGGTTTCCATGAATCAGGCTCTGTAGGGGATATAGGGGCAGGGTATAATAATTGCATCTCTCCCCATTCCCCTTCCCTTGAAGGTGTTATAGTCTTCTGAATAAGGTTCAAACTCAGAGAAATCCTGAAAGGTCTCCTGGCCAGCCCAGGATTTCCATGGGACATCCATGTGCTGCCATCCCCAAATCTGGCCAGGCATTAACTGGGACAGGATAAGAAACCTTTCTGGCTTATTGTCACACCACTGAGTCATTCCATGACTTTTAGAAGATAGTGTGTATTTGTTTAAATGTCAGTAACTTTGCACAGAGCTGTACCTTGTTTAGATACACTCTACCAATATCTGTAATGGGACAACTAAGACCTGCCTTGTTACATTACATCTCAATTGTGAACGGCAGTGAATGAAGTCATCTACCTATGGTGAAAAAATAATCTGTAAAATTGTTCTGAAGTACCAGTAGGATCTCAAAGACCAAGTTTTAAAACAAAGTAAATGAATTCTGCCTTCATACCTCCAGAAGGCAAGGCACACAGGATAAGCACTTCAACAAAGACCATTTAAAACAGATAATACCATGAAGAATGTAAGTACATTTTGAAATGTCTTACTTTTTCTTGATAAGTCTATCATGTAAATCTGTAATTAGGGACTTCTTTAATAGCTAACTTTTTTTTTAACACAATGTGCTGTAATTGTCTATTAAGTCAATGAGTACTTAGGGACTCTTAAAACTGCTGATTGCTTGCTTGCTGTACTTTGGAAGAACAAGTACTAAAAATTCCTTATGAAATTCTCTTTAAAATAGAGTAAAATAGAAACTGTGCTGTTAACTGGCTAAGTTAAAAATCTATATTTTTTCCTTGGAATGACATCTATTCATCATCATATTTATCATTCCAGATCTAGGCTATAATTGCATTAACTTTTATTTTATAATCTAAGCGAATTGCCATCTCTAATGGAATAAACCTTTTCTAATTCACCAGGGTCCCAGATGTTCATTAAAGAGGACTTTAGTGATCATTCATTTCTTAATGTTGATTTAAGAATTTTATCTCACTTAACAGGATAAGCAATATATCAGGCCATATTGTGTATTTACAAGTCATTCTGTTATATTATACATCTGCTGTGTAATTAAACAAATGGAATTAAAATGTGAACTATATCATTTTTCAAGTTATGTTCTATTTTGCTAAGCTGCTAAATAAATTAGCAATGTTTTCAAGGTCTTTAATGATAAAGACTGTAGATATTATTATACTTTGTACTATTGTTCTATTTTTTTTTTAAAGATTTTTTTTTATTGGGGAATTGGGGGGATGGGAACAGTGCTGGGGAATGGGGGAAAGGGGAACAGACAAGTTGCTGTCGTTTTTTTTGTTCTTCAATCTAGTTGTGGAGGATGTTGCTTCACTGGCCCAAGTTGGCACCA
>NW_017731778.1:1117699-1121137 GCF_001890085.2 Hipposideros armiger
TGAGTGGAGCAGACAAGAGGTGAAAGAAGACAAGCAGATCAGAGTGTGCATTTCTCTTCTTGCAGTTCCCTCCCTGTCCTCATTTCCACTCTCAGACTGACACTGGAGTGGGTGTTGGTTTATGAATAGGGAGCCTCCAGATGAGGCTGGAGCAAAGGTCAGCTATTTGCTTCCTTTGGTATAATAAGGGGTGACTGTACATCGCTAAGAAAAGATCCCACATGGTTGGAGGTGATGATGTAGCAGTCACCAGTGGCCAAGTTAATGAGCCCAAGGCTGTACTGCTTCAGCACAACCTGTGTGGGACCCAGCAGGCACCGGAAGTTCTATTACACCTCAGTTAGGGGGCACAGGGTCTCTGAAAGGTCTGGGATGTGAGCAGAAGCCTGGGGTCAAGATACAAAAGGCCCCTTACAGAGACATCTGGGGACTAGAGCAAACAGCCAGGACCATGCAACTTGGAGGAACTATCTTGAGGTATGAACCCAGGGGACTCCTCCCAGGCCCAATACGATTCCTCTGTATGGAAAGATAAGGCTTGGTCAGCCTTTGCCCTAAAAACAGCTATACACCTGTGAGCTGCTGACTATCACGAATGAGTTACTGCAGGCTCTCCAGGCATGAGGATGTGTGCTGCAATGTCATCTATTTTTATTTTTTGCCACCCTATTCCCATCATGCTTCACACAACACTGCTGATGCTGCACAACAGAGGGTGCTGCCCCTTTTCGGAAGCCCAGACTCAGCACTTCCACAGGCTTCTCTGAGGCTGGAACCTCACACCAGTTGGGTCACCCACCTTCCCAACTAAAGAGAGAGGTAACGCCGAGGGGAGGCTTATATTAATATAAAAGTATGTACACACTGTAGGGCTCACACAAATCAGGAAGTACATTCTGACTAGGACCCGAGCTCCACCTTTGTCTCCAACAAGCTGGGCAAGCCATTGTGTCTCCATGCCTTTGAATGAGAGGTTGGGACCTGCTGACCTCAGCTGATTCTGTCAGTTTTATGTTCAACATCCACATCTTTGATGACTCTCAAGGATAAAACACCTTTTCTAGGTTGGCTCTGACTTTCCGAGAATAGGAATCAAATCCTCTCTCCTACATCTATGTATTTTTATACCCATGACCGAGAGAGTAGTCTATTCCTCTCAAGTTTGTGATACACGGTATCCACAGCACAAATGGTGAGGCCAGCCTCATCTGACAGAATGGTTACCTACATGGGGGCGCTCTCCCTGGAGGGCTGAAAGACCCACCATGTCACTGTGCATCCCAACCAGCTCTTGTCATTGCATGTTGGTTCTTGTCATTTCAGAAAAAACTTGCTAAGTACCAGGTGAGAAAAGTATATGAGTTACCAAATGGTGTATCTAAATTCTGCATTAAATTAAAAAACTGTTCGAGGGTTTAAATTTTTTTTTTTAGTTTTCAATTACAGTTAACACATAATATATTAGTTTCAGGTGTAGAACAAAGTGATTAGATATTTATATAACTTACAGAGTGATCACCCCATAAATCCAGTACCCATCTGACACTATACAGTTATGTTGCCCATGCTATACTCTACATCTCCATGATTATGAGTATTTTGTAACTACCAATTTGTACCTCTTAATCTTCTTGCTCCCTTCACTGATCCCCTCAAAGCTCCCATCTGGCAACCATCAAAATGCTCTCTGTATCTATAAGCCTGTTGCAGTTTTGATTGTTCATTTATCCTGTTCTCTAGATTTCACATATAAGTGAAATCATGACATTTGTCTTTCTCTGTCTGACGTACTCCACTCAGCACAATACCCTCCAGGTCCATCCAGGTTGTTTCAGATGGCAAAATTTCACTGTTTTTTTTTTTTATGGCTGAGTAAGATACCATTGTATATATGTACCTTCTCATCTTTATCCATTAATGGATAACAAGGTTGCCTCCATATATTGGCTATTGTAAATAATGCTACAAACTTAAGGGTGTACATGTCCCTTCGATGTAGTCTTTTGGGTTTCTTCATATAAATTCCCAGAAGTGGTATTACTGGCTCCTTCTTTGTCTCTTCTTATAATCTTTGTTTTAAAGTCTATTTTGACTGGTACAAGTATTGCCATTCCAGCTTTTTTATCTTTTCCATTTCCAAGAAATATCTTTTCCCATCCCTTTACTTTCAGTCTGTGTATGTCTTTCGATCTGAAACACATGAGTCTCTTGTAGGAAGCATATGTAAGGGTCTTGTTTTCTTATCTATTCAGCGACCCTATGTCTTTTGATTGGAGCATTTAATCCATTTACAGTGAAAGTAATTGTTAACAGATACGTAGTTTCTGCCATTTTGTTATTTATATTGATCTCTTTTTTCTTCTTCTTCTTCTTAAAGAAGTGCCTTTAACACTGTTTGTAATAACTGATTTGGTGGTGATGAACTCCTTTAGCTTTTCCTTGTCTGAGAAGTTGTCTTTTGATTCTAAATGATATCTTTGCTGGGTAGAGTAATCTTGGTTGTAGGTCCTTGCTTTTCATCTCTGATTATTTTNAGTGTCACTGGCCCTCATATGTGGGATCCGAACCGGGGCCCTCTGGCATCCCAAGCGAGTTCTTAACCATCGCGCCACTCGGCCGGCCCTGTACTATTGTTCTATTAATATGTACTTTAACTTCATAGTAATGTTTCATTTAATTTACTTTGTAATCAAGTATCATAATTACTTCCAAATATATATCAAGCAAAAGCTAAAGAAAGAACAATGACAAAATTATTTAGACATGGAAGCCAGCTAGAAAATCTTTTCTGCCTTTAAACTTTTTATTATGAAAGTTTCCTTTGTTAGCAGTGGAGGGTGTTTGGCTTATGTCTTTCCTACTAGGCCTGACTAGACTAATTCCATAGCTTCAGCTCAAGAATTCACTCCATGAAGGTTGCAGGCAAGAGCACATGGTGGCTTCTAGAGATGCACGTGGTTCTGTCATAAGTGATTAATCAGCTCTTAGCGCAATGAACATGCAGTAGCCAAGCAGTAGAGAAATGCTGACAGACACAACACTCGTCACCCCTCCACCCATGAGGCTGCTAGTCTCATGAGGACCACTGACAAAAAGCAAAGAAATAGACAATTAAAATAATTACATATTGTGAGATATACTATGGAGAAAAGGAAGTGGTGAAATGGAAAATAATAGTGGTGGTTGTTCTTTAGATAATGTAGACAGGGAAGACCTTTCTCAGAAGAAACCATTTGAGATGTATTCCAAAGGGTGAGAAAGAGGCATTTATTGTAAGACCATATAGATCATTCTGAACAGAGAAGACATCACATGTAAAGGTCAAATTTATGGTGCTGGAAGGAGAACTGATTGTATGAACACACAATGTGACGTACAGATGATGTAGTACAGAATTGTACACCTGAAACCTGTGTAACTTTACTAACCATTGTCACC
>NW_017731778.1:1124077-1135753 GCF_001890085.2 Hipposideros armiger
GCATTCTTCATTTCTGACTGGTTATGTTTTCTAGTTCCATTTTTATGTTTCCTATCTCTTTGTTGAATTTCTCACAGAGGTAACTAAGCATCCTTATAACTAGTGTTTTGTACTCTGCATCTGGTAGATTTCTTATCTCCATTTTGTTTAGTAATTTTTCTGGAGCCTTATTCTGTTCTTTCATTTGGGACATGTTTCTTTGTCTCCTGATTTTGCTGCCTCCCTGAGTTTATTTCTATGTATTAGGTAGAGCTGCTGTGTCTCCTGGTATTAGAGGAGTGGCCTTATGTAGTAGGTGTTCTATGGGGCCCAGTGATGCAGTCTCCATGGTCATCTGAATCCAGTATCCAGGTGTGTCCCTTGTGTGCGCCCTCCTGTTGAGTCTTAGTTGTTGTTTACATGTCAATAAGAGGAACTGACTCTCAGGTTGATTTGTTTTAAGGACTGGCCATGACTACAGTGGAGGAGCTATTGTGCAAGGGGCTGACCCAACAGAGTAGGGTTTGCTTTAGCAAGGCTTTGATGTCTGCCCAATCTGCCCTTTGGGTGTATCTTTTTGTGGAGGTAGTTGGGTGGTGCTCTGGTGAGAAGCTGACTACCAGGTGTGTTGGTTCTAGGACCTCTTGGGAGTGGCTCTGTTGCAGGACAACATCAGCTGCTGCCTGGGCCCAGCCTGAAGCCATTGGTATGAGCTACAGGGTGATCTGCAGATGGTGCCTCTTGTGCTGGGCTTGGAGGAGCCTGGGAGAAGTTAAGCTGTAAGCCGAGGCTGGCTGCTGCTAGTGCCAGGCTTGGGGCTGCCTAGCAAGGGGTATAGGGCATGCCCAGGCCAGATACTGCTTGTTTAGGGTTTGTGAATCTTTGAGAGATTTTAGGAAAGTCTGCAGCATGAAACAAGTCAGGCTGTTTGTATGGAAAGGCCCCTAGAAGTGGTTTGGGTGGGCTGACAAGTTGGGTGAAGTGGGGGTCTCAGGAAATCACCAGGGAGGGGCAAATGATGTTACCCAGGTTGATGGAGACTCAGATATGGTGCCTGCCTGTGAGTGCAGGCTGGGTGAGGGGAGCATTCACCACAGGAACAATAGCTTCTGCCAACACTTCTGCCTGGGGGAAAGCTGCCCCTCCAGCCCTCACTCTGAGCCAATCGATTCAGCTCCTCCTGTATGTCCCTGGCATCTGTTGTGCTGCTGCTCCAGCACTGGATTCTCAGAGCAAGTGAGGCTCTTAGTTAGAAAGTCCTTGTGCGGGCTCTTTAAGAGGAATGCCTGGGACTCCAGCGGCCCTGCTTCTCACTCTGCCACCATCTCTGCAGGATTTCACAGCCAGAAGTTGTCAGGACTTCTTTTCCTGGCACTGGTACCCTAGCCTGGGAAGCCTGGTGTGTGTCTGGGACCCCTCGATCCTCACGGGAGACCTTCATAGCTGAGATAACCCTCCTTCCACATGCGGGTGTGGGAGCAGCCCATTCCGCATCTCCACCCCTCTTACCAGTCTTGATGTGGCTTCTTCTATACGTCCTTAGTTGTGAAACTTCCGTTCTGCTAGACATCAGGTAGTTCTCAGTGATGGCTGTTCTGTACTTTAATTGTAATTTTGATGTGATCGTGAGAGGATGCGAGTACAGCAGTTGCCTACTGCCTCGTCGTGACAAAAAATCTGCTTTTTTTTTTAACCTCCAGCTATACCTCCCTTATTACAGGCATTGGGACCTGCCATATTTTTATTTTATTATTTCTATTCCTACCTTAAAACATTAAAACATGTCTATGCAGTTGACTATTTTATCCTGCTTAACTCTCATTTCTGAAAGAGTGTTTAAGCCTGAAGGAACAGGTAGGGCGAAATAAATATAGACAAATTACATTTATAAAGCATAGGAAGTTAGGAAAACAACAAACTAATTGGAAAAATATCCCCTGCAGGCCCAGTCTGCACGGAGGCCATAGGCTGAGCCATCCCAGCCCACGGGAGGAAGGAGTGTGGAGAGTGGGCATTGAGGAGAGGACGTGGCCACAGTAGGTTTGGCATGTTGGCACATTCCATCCTGGATCTTTCTACAAGCATTTTCTGATATGCATTTACCACCTCCAAGAGCTTCAAACACGCCATGGAGCAAAGGTGAATACCATAAAGACCCTGCTCCAAGGGATCTCATGGTGTAAAGGGAGAGTCATCCCTTCATTCATTCATTCATTCATTCATTCATTCGACTCTCTCTTGAGTCCCCAGCCTGCATTGTTCTGTGCAGTTGGCATAAAACAAGCAATCGATGGCCAACAGCAAGATGAAGTCCCTGCCACCATAGGAGAGGTATTCTAGTAAGGGAGGTAGGATGAGAACAGAAACAAATAAGCTTATTATATCATGCCAGCCTGTCAGGACTTGCATTAAGAAACACAAAGGCGGCTCATGGGCTAAAGGATGGCACAGTTGTTGTCTGTGGACAGTTTGGACAGAGAAGGCATCTCTGGGAGGGTACCACTGAACAAGCCTCAAGCACACATGGTGGCACAAAGTTTCAAGCCAAGGCAACAGCAGAGACAGAAGCGAATCATGCTGGGATGCTGGAGGCTGCACAAGACCAGTGCTGCCAACTGATTCAGAGTGACTAAGGACAGAGGGAAGAAAGAAAAACCCTACTCAGAGCTTTCAGGGGCCAGATTTCAGGGGACCTCCAGGTGACAGTAAATACTTTGGAACAAACTTTCTGTGAGAAAGGAAGCCAGTGAAGTGTTCTGGGCATTAGAGTGGCAAGAAACATAAACATAACTCTAACAAAATAGGAGAGAGGACAAAATACTGCAGGATGATGAGGATGAAGAGAAGATTCATCTCCTGGAGGACATCAGACCAAGGTTTGAAGAGGAGATGGCTCTTGACTGCAAAGGACTTCATCTTGGCCCAAATGCCAAAAGGATTAGAACTAGGCATAAGGAATACACACCCTACCCAGAAGCAGAGGAGTACTCATGTAGACTAAGAAGAGAGGCAGGAGACCTGAGGAAAAGTATAGTAAATTGTGCTTAATAGAGAAGGCTCCTATGAGAACTGGTTATGTATATCCATTTGATTTGACAACGAGAAAGCTACTGAACAACTCAGTAAAAATAATTTTATTTCATTGGTGGTATATTTATGATTGTGATATTATGATTTATAATAAGAAATATATATTTGGTTTTCATCCCCATTCAGGCACAGAGCTCTTAAAATCCTTGGAATTGCCTGTGAAGACAGCAATAAAGGCGTCTTTTCTTTTGTTAATGAGATGACTACTTTTGGAAAGCACCTAAGAAGAGGACTGGTTGCCTGTGGAGCCAACCATACGATTACAGGGTTGGAACTTTCCAACCTAGTGGTGGTTGGAACCACCCCTTGACCTGTGGAGAGGGGAGAGAAGTTTGAGATTGAGTTCAATCGCCAGTGGACAATGATTTAATCAGTCATGCCTATGTAACAAAATCTACAGAAAAACTCAGAAGGACTGGGTCTGGAGAGCTTCTGGGTGAGTGAATCAAAATGTATCCACATCCCACTGTGCTGGGTTCCAAACTCCACAAGGACAGAAGATCCTTTGTTCAGGATGTCACCCCACATGTCTCTTCATAACTGGTTTCCTGAGTTCTGTGAGCTGCTCTAGCAAGTTAATTGAACCCAAAGGGGGAGTTGTAGAAACCTCTGATTTACAGCCAGTTTTTCAGAAGCAAAGATAAGAACTTGTAATTGTGATTGGCATCTGAAGTAGGGGCAGTGATGTGGCTCTCAGCCCTTCACCTGTGGAATCTGATGCTATCTCTAGGTAGATAATGACAAAACGGAGCTGAATTGTAGGGCATCCAGTTGGTGTAGGAGAATTGCTTGATGTGAGGAAAAACTCCACACATTGGAAAGGGGTGCAGAATTGCAATGATGTGTTCAGAATTTTTTAAAAGTACAACTTAGGGTTCTTCGGTGGCCGAGTGGCTCAGTTGGTTAAGAGCTTGTTCAAGAGTGCAAGCTCTGAGCAACAGGGTTGCCAGTTCGATTCCCACCCTGAGCTGAGCTGCCACTGAGCTGCCAACAGGTGGCAGGATGGCTCAGCTAAAAAAAACCCAAAAAACAAAAAAGTCCAACTTAGTTCTTTAGTTCTCAATTCAAAGGGGCTTATTTTAAGCCTAAGTCAGTAATTCTAAATGTTTTGAACTGTCCTAAATAATATTCAGTATTCACTCAGTGATCTGCAACCCCTTTATGAATAGTGTAATTGTAACAAGTACCTAGGAAAATACCACACTGGTTGTGTTAAGTTTTAGGAAATAAAGTCAACTGCCAATTTTCTGGATCAACGAAGAGAAACGGTGGCATGGGAAGCAAATGGCCTATGCTCTTCACACAGTCCTGCTATTTACTGAAGGGCCACTGTATACCAGACAAATGCAAATAGCAAGTAAGGTATTTAATCTCACAAGCCTGCAAGTCCCAGAGGTCAAGTAACTTGCCCAAAGGCACAGTCAGTCAGAGCAGAATGGAAATTTAAATCCAAGTTTTTCTAACTCCAAAATCCATCTTTTTCTCAAGCTTGGTTAATTTCCAAAGCAAGAGGTATCAGACATCTCATTGCCCAATGGAGTAGGTAATCTCTGGGTAGATAATTAACAATATAGGAAGAGAAATGAGCTCTATTTAAAGAAATTTAACTGCAAACATGACTAGGATTACAGTTTCCAAATGATATGACTAAAAAGATTGCCAAAAGAGAATCAAGTAGATGACCAATTTAGTCACGGTTTTTTAGTTCTGATATTTTTATATCTTTTAAAGGACATTCATAGAATGCAAAGCATTATCGAAAGATCTTGACAATTTAATAGTGCTAAATCTTAAGTATTTAATTTTGTTTCTAAGTGTAGAAAAAGTCCACCATGAAGGACTCTACATTAGATAAAACAGACAAATTGTGCCCTCATGGCATGAGAAAAGGAAAGTTTAACCTGGCAATGGGATGCAGGGCGACCTACAGGTGAGCATCTGTGACTGGGAATGACAGCTAAGAGGAAATTGTCATCACCTAACCATACAAATTGGCACTCTTCCAAGTTGAATGAGAACATTCAAGTTTTCACACTCAAGAAGCCTTCACAGTTATTATATCTTCTCAAGAACTTCTATTAGGCCTTAGTGGTTGAATATTATAAATTATTGAATATTATCATCATGGAAAAAATAAGGTAACATTTGGGTTTTATACAGGCTATTACAGGGAAGAAATAAGAGAAAAGAAAGTCATGAAGCTGTTACAACAGTCAATTCCAGAATCTCAAACTTTGTTTTTTGTAGTTCCTAAACCAGCCATTTGTTTCTGCTTTCCAGTGGGGAAATAATTCAATGACAAATAAATAAATAACAGAATAAATTCTGGAGTAGAGATGTGTGTGTGTGTGTGTGTGTGGGGGGGGGGTTATGTATTTTTGCTTTAACAATAGGGGGGTAGATGATATATATTGAACCATACTATAAACATGTCTTAAAATCTAGGTATTTAAAAATTAATAAGACAAGTGATGTTCATATGAATAATTATAAACCATAGGGTTTACAATAAACTTATAATAAACAATATTAATAATGATTAATTCAAATAAATTTATAACAAAAAAGCAAGCACAGCAGTAATAGAATATCATGACAAACTGAAGACAGCCAATTCCAAGTTATCTTCCCCCCAAATCATAGGGATTCCAATTACCTGAGTGTGAGCACACAAAACAGGAATCTTATAATATTGCCAACACAAAAAACTTAAGAAAGAGGGCTGGCTGAGTGGCTCAATTGGTTAAAAGCTCGCTCAAGAGTTGAAATCTGAGCAACAGTGGTTCGATTCCCAGCCCGAGCTGAGCAGCTGCTGAGCTGCCAACAGGTGGCAGGATGGCTCAGCTTAACAAAAAAAACCAAAACAAAAACCTTAAGAAAAAGTTGAATTAAAATATTTAGAAAGCTCTAGTCACATGTTAATTTTAACACAATTTCAAATTTTGTAATCCTTAATAATTCAGTTTTATATAAAAATGAAAATGATAGAATATTATATAATTTCCTGATAGCAGCTAACATTAATTGAGCACATAATATGGGTCAGGCAGTTTTTAAAGTGTTATGCATATGTTATCTCATTTCATCATTATAAATTTATGAGATAGATATATTATTATCTCCATTTTATAGATGAGGAGATAGGCACGTAGTAAGCAAGCAGTAAAACTGGCATTCAAATCCAAGCATCCTGGCTCCACATTTCACACTTGTAACAAATAGACTATAGTGCCTCTAGAACTTGAATTTTTAGATCCATTCTAGGCTCTATGGGAGGATCCGTGCAACTCACTAGCAGACTGCAGATCATCATCTGTGAATCATTTGTAAGTAGGATGGGGGTACAAATAGTGCAATGGAGTTGCGAGGGAGGCGTGGGAGTCAAAGATGGATTTTGGAGAAATTAAGAAAGAGAATCAGCAAGACTTAATGACTGGTTGTATTGGGGTAAGAAAGGGGTAAGGAGGGAGCAGAGTTCAGCATGACTCTGAAAAAGAAGTAGGAGGTTTGGAAGCAAGTAGGAACTACAGTAGAAAAGCAAGTTTTTGGCTTGGGATGATGTTCAGGTTTGATACACAGGCTTCAGAACGCTTATGAAACCTTCAGGTTAAGAAGCCAGGTAGGCAGCTTGATAAAGGAACAGGTGATGGGTGAGGTGGAGTGAAGAGAGCTGTCCCTGTACCTGAAATGCTGACCCATCCCTACCTGTGTTTATATCACTCCTACTTAAGAAAGTTACTGGGATGACAGGCCGATGTGTGCATGTGGGTGTGAGGCGCGTGGTGAACACAAAGTGAGAACCATTTGGCTGGCATGCTGGGGTGGGAAATCCAGGAGAATTAAAAGTAGGATCAAAGAAACCACAAAGCACAAATGCTTACACTTTTCTCCCAACATGGTACTGACCGTGGTCTCCCTATTTTTTCATTCTCTGTCTACAGGCCCTATGATTGCTAATGGACTTGTACCTTATTGGCTGTATGGCTTTTGAAGAATCTAGCAAAATGTAAAAATGCTTGTTAAATTATTAATTCAGGGACTATTCTACAAGAAGTGAAGGAATTCTTTCAAAGATGTAGTTGGTCCTTTTACATCTAAGGTTCAAGCATCTTTGGGCTGGCTAAATGTAAGACATCATTAATAGAATAACTTTGTAGCTTCATCCCAAGAATCCAAAGAGGGGGCAACAGAAACAGTGAGCAAGCAAAACAAACATAAGAATGGAGAGTGCTTGCACATGTGTCTAAAACTAGTTATTAGTTATGGCGGCCTATTTTGATTACAGGAATCCTTTAGATAAAAGAATAAGATATTTTGGTTCCAGGTTCATTAGAAATTAGAGTGCTTAATTTCTTCCTTAACTTTAAGTAGCTAGAAATACAGAAATAATGAACATACCAATAAAATAGAGAGTTTTATAAAATTTTTACAACTAAATTTAATTGCTGAGACTTAAAATATTTCTGTTTTTTTCTAAAACATTTTGTAATCTATTCTATAAAAAAAATCAATAAGGTGGAATGTTTAAAAAAAAAACACATACTTCAGCTAAAAGCAATGGCCAACATGAGAGATTTAGGCCTGGCTCCATTTTCCAAACTAAAATATAAATAAATAAAGATTCCTTTAGATAGACAACACTATCAAAATCATTTCTTAATGATTATAGCATTTCATTTATATGAAGCATGCCCTTTGAGGCTTAATTGTGAGTAACTAGCTTTCAGTGTAGCTGTAGTGGTGATTAATCAATTCACCTATCTGATATTTAACTTTCAAATACTTATATTAACATGAAACACAGTATTAAGGTAGGAATTCAGGTTAAGTATTTAAAAAGCAACAAAAAAGACAAAATACTCATGATATGGCATTTCTAGTGGGTGCCCTGTTACATCACACCACCCAATTGGGTGCATGTCAGGGCTGTCTGCATCCATCCAATAATCATATTTGTGTTCCCAGCCATCAAAATGAACCTGTTGAATAATTAGTATTTAGTAATTAGTTTCACTATCCCTGTATCAAACTATTAGAAAACGGATCTCCCAAACTACAACTAAAATTTTATTAATTACACAGTACAGTTAAAACAATATTTAAAATGTGCTATCAAATAGCTTTCTATTCTAGCCACCAAAGGCTATTGTACCAATTTTTCCAAGAAATGAAAGAAATCTATAAAGAAAAATCTCTCAGGGATTGGAATTTGAAGGGATAAGACCAATCCATTTTCCAACTAAGAAACACTATTAGTATATTCCCTGTTCTGGTAGCCATGGCAAGAACCATGTCAGCATCATCAATAAGAGTTGCCAAGGCTTGGGCCGGCCGAGTGGCGCGATGGTTAAGAACTGGCTTGGGACGCCAGAGGGCCCCGGTTCGGATCCCACACATGAGGGCCAGTGACACTGCCCTCCACAGCTAAGATGCTGAACAACAGCTATACCTGGAGCTGGGCAGCCATGAGTCACTGGTGATGGCATAGGCTGCAGCCCCTGTGGCAGTGGGTTGCCATGGGCTACCGTGTGTAGCCAGCGGCCAGCGTGAGCGGCCAGCAGCAGCCGTGAGTGGCCGTCCAGAAGCCGGCGACTGATCTGCCTCGCCCGGGAAGAGCGCAATGATGGTGCCAGCTTGGGCCAGTGAAGCAACGTCCTCCAGAACTAGACTGAAGAACAAAACGACAGCAACTTGTCTGTTCCCTTTCCCCCAATTTCCTGGCACTGTTCCCATCCCCCCAGCTCCCCAATAAAAATCTTAAAAAAAAAAAAAAGAGTTACCAAGGCTTGACATCAGTACAAGCCTTATACTGATAGGAGATGCATGGATTAGAATAAAAGGAAGCAAGAAATTTTAAAAGCCTGGTGGAGAGATGGAGCCATTGGAACAATGGAGGCAAAAAGAGCAAACAAAATGTGCTACTGAGATAGGTAGATTCATAGCTACCTTAATAGCTATTATTGGACAAAGTATAAGACTTTGAGAAACCTGAAAAAGAGGTATGACCCAGGTCTAGCAACCCTACTGGTTATCACTGTTTTGCATTTTACCTACAAAATAAACACACACACACACACACACACACACACACACACACACCACATCTATACATACCTACAGATCTGAGAATAAATTAAAATAAAGCCCAATTTCTGAAACCAAAACCAAATACTTATGTCTGAAACTTATCAAATTCCATGGTCTAGATGATTCATATTAGATGAAAAAAATCAAATTTATTTGTGCAGACAAAAATAAGAATGATAATATTTTGTTATTTTATAACTCTACTTAGTCTCATAATTTTTTTTGTTTCTGACTATCAATTAAATGGAGAATTTGTCCATTTCTTTTTTTATTATTTTTATTAAATTTACTGTGATGACATTGGTTAGTAAAATGACATAAGTTTCAAGTGTGCATTTTTATAACACATCATCTATATATCACATTGTGTGTTCACCACCCAGGGTCAGTCCATCACCATATATTTGACCCCCTTTACCCTCTTCTACCATCCCCTTCCCACTTTACCTTCTGGTAACCACTAAACTATAGTCTGTGTCTACGAGTTTTTGTTTGTCTTGTTAGTTTAGTGTTTTCAGTTTTATATCCCACATATGAGTGAAGTCATATGGTTCTTGACTTTTTCTGTCTGATTTATTTCACTTGGCATGATAATCTCAAGATCCATTCATGTTGTCGCAAATGGCAGTATTTCATCTTTTCTTATGGCCATGTAACAGCTATCCTTTTTAAATTAAAAAAAAACTCAAAAATTTTAGAAAATCATACTTTGAATAAAAAGAGTAAGATGGCTAGCATTATAATAAACCAACTGAAATATAAGTTTATTATGCAGCGTATAGCAAAAACAAACAAACAAACAAAAAAACCCACAGCAAAATTGTGTGTACTAAGTCCCAAATAAGTCCCAATGTTTTTCTCAAGATCCATTTTTCTAAACAAGTGATTCTAAAAGTGTGGGTCCTAGACCAGCAGCAGCAGCATCACCTGGGCATGTGTGAGAAATGTAAATTCTTAGAGCCCTACTCAGTCCTACTGAGCCAGAAATTCTGAGTGGAGCCTAACAAGCTGTGTGTTAACAAGTCCTCCAGACAAATATGATATATTCTAAAATTTGAGAACCAATGATTTTAGGAATAACTTTCAAAGGAATATTTCTACCAGATTTAGGTTTCTGGAGTTGACAGAGTGCCCTTTCACAATAATAACTATAAAACTGGGCAAAATATATGAAGTGATTGTTTTTAGACAGTGGACAACAGACAGCACATAAATGTAATCCCTAAATTCACCCACATGAGCATTAAATATCAACCTGGAGAAAATTTCCTGATAGCAGTACGGTGAGGAGAAACATAAACAAAGAAGTCATGTTGTGCTGAGGAGACACAGATTGCAGTTTGGAGTTGATGAAGCAGCTCAACATTAGAGGACAAAACATCAGAGAAGATAGAGCTACAAAGAAGGGAGCCCCAGAAGTCCATGCGTGTTACTCACAGGACCTTGGTTGAGGGATGGACGACACATGTGCATGGTAAGACTTGGTGAAGCCAAGCAGAGAGCAGCTGATACAGAGCTAAGAGTAAAACAAAGATACTAGAGGTCACATATTACTGGGAGAAGAGAGAGACCAGAGTGGAAAGATCACAATAATACCTTTATAATTTGACTGTGACACCAAAAAAGACTACACTTTTGAAGTAACCATGATCCACTATAAGAGCTACTGTAGATCAGCCCCAAATAAGATTAAAAATCAAGCTTCAATGAGATTAAGAAGAACCATCAGTAATTAACTGTCTGATAAAAAAAACAAACTCTCCCCTTTTTAAAGGAAGACAAATACTCCCAACTCTGTATACTATGTCATTTATAATGTCCAATACTGAATTAATAATTTATTAGACATGTAAATAAGCAGATGAATGTGAGCCATACTAAATATTTTAAAAGCAGTCAATAGAAAGAGACCATGAGATGATTCAGATGTTGTAATTAGCAGACAAGGACTTTAAAATAGCTATTAAAATATGTTCAAGGACTTAAAAGAAAAAATGGTCTTAATGAGTGAACAGATATGGAAACTCAGCAGGGATATGGAAGCTATAAAAGAGAAACAAATTAAGTTTTAGAGCTGAAAAGCAAAATAGCTGAAATAAAAAATTTCTGGATGGGCTCAACAAGAGATTAGAGATGGCAGAAAAATGTGTAAGTGAGCATGAAAATAGATTCACAGGAATTATTAATCTAAAGTGCACACAATAAAAGGTTAAAAAATTAACAGAACCTCAGGGGGTTGTGAGCTAATATCAACTGTTCTAATATACATGTATTTGGAGTCTAGAAAGAAAGGAGAGAGAGAATGGAGCAGGAATAGTGGTTAAAAAAAAGTTGAAGGAATGTTAAAAAATATCCCTATTTTGGTCCAAAATGTCAATTTGCAAGCTTAAGAACAGCAAAACATACAAAGAGCACTACCCATAAAAGAATAAACTGATAAATTGAATTTGCATCATAATAAAAAACCTGTGTTCTTCAAATTATAAGCAAACCACAGTCATTTGTAATACATTTACCTGA
>NW_017731778.1:1139161-1141990 GCF_001890085.2 Hipposideros armiger
GCCATGAGCCTGGTCAGTAGTTTTGGAACTGGAGGCCCCTACATTCTTGCACACTGCTTCCACACCCACTCTTGGTAAATTATCTCAATTCTCTTTCCCTGCTAACCTCCCTGTAAACCCACCTGCTCTTTCAACAAATGCAATTGTTTCTCTCTTCCTTCCAGTCCACGCATATAATAAGTATTATAGAAAAAAACATTTTAATCATTAAATGGGAAAATTAATAGTTTTCACTATAGCTATTCTAAAATTCTTTTCATTTTTCAAGATCACTGCCCAAATTTATCATATTTCTTAAACAGTATTTTTCAAAATTTAGTAAGCAAAACACCAACCATCCCTTGGGGGGGGATATGGTCAGGTGATCAGGAATGATGCCTAGAAATTGATTTTTTAAACCACGTATCATAAGGTTATTCTGCTGAAGATGGTTTTGGATAAAACTTTTTTAAATGCTTCTTTAGGGTATTGCCATGGCAACAAGGTTGTTAATCAACTGGACCTGCCATCACTCCCAGTTTATCTAAAGCAATCAAAAATAAGCTATAGCCTAACTTTTTAAAAAACTCATAGCTCTTTTTTTAATTTTGTAGACAATGAGCCCAAGAGAAGCCTAGATGAAGGTCTATTGCAGAGAACATTCAATTCCAAATGTTTCCATTTGTGATAAATATGTCTACGTAAGTTTCCATTTCTCTATCTCTATGGTTATTGGTATAACAAATACAATTAGTTTTTCCCATAAGCTATGTTTCCCCATAAGCTATCCACAAGAAATATAAATGCTACATTTCTAACAGCATCCTCAGGGCTTTAATTCTTGTTAAGAAATCCTTAAATATTTCATCAGACTTGGGCATAATAACAGCCGCATTAGGGGTCCCACAGCCATATGTCTGTGGGTAATATCTAAGGAAGAAAAACCTTCTTCATAAACAGTGTGAGGACAAACAATCTCAAACTCAGTTTATAGTTATAACTAACATAAATATCTTCAGAAGCTCTGTCATAAGATTTATCGTGTTAAGCACAGAAGTGGCACACACTACACATTCACTGTTCATAGGCCATTTCCTTCCTGGTATTCACCAGGCTGCAGCCCTTCCTCTTCCATTTAGGACACCAGCCCTTCAAGCGGACATTGTTTCAACATGAGCTCTCCATTTGTTCTGACATTCTGAATTTCTACTCTGGATCCTACATCAAATCACGAAGGTTTTTCTACTAAATCATACATTATTTATACTCATTCTTGANTTAAATATGTGCCAAATCTGTGAATCCTAGCAATTTTGCCCAAAAGAGATGGCGATATAAAGCTGTGTAAAGAAGTGTTCCTTGCAGTTTCATTCATAATAACCAAAACCCAAAACAACTCAAATGCCCAACAACAAGTGAATATCCATTCACTAGCAAGTACAGTATACGCATAAAGCGAATACTAGTCACGGATAAAAAATAAATTGTTCATATACTCATGAATATGCATCAAACAGACCAAGTTGAGCAAAAGAGCGCAGACACAAAATAATGCATACTGTATGACTCCATTTATATGAAGTTTAGTAACAGGCACAGAAATCAGACCCATGGTTTTCTGGGAAGAGGTGGGGAGTGGAACTGACTACAAAAGAACACAAAGGAACTGTTTGTGATAGGGAAATATTCTAAATCTTGACTGGGGTGGAGTTCTATAGGATATACATGTTTCGAAACTCATCAAAATGCACACGTAAAATCTGTACATTTTATCATTTGTAAATTATATCTCATTAAAGTTAACTTATTTCTACATTCAGCTGCTGTTACACGGGGCTTTGCTGATGTTTTACTGTATTTATTATGATGTTTCAGCACTCTAGACAAAATGCATAATACTGTCAGCACCAGGCAACAAAATATTCTAGTTGTGAAAGGCAAAATAGGCATTGCTTTCCAGAATGATGCTGGCTGCTTTACTAACAGAAAGAAGTTTATGTAAGCATGCATAATGCATGGGGTGAAAAGGACTAGAAAAATTTCTTAAACTGTAATGTTTCCACCTGTCTAATTTGTCCTTCTTTTTAAAGTTTGCAGTGCAATTGTTTATGTTTCAAAAGCAAGGGAACACCCTGTAAGCACAAACAAGGCAGGCCAAACACTCCAGCAAGATTTTGCTTCATGGGGTAAGGCCTTTCTATTTCAGCTGTTTTGCCTGGACCTGGGAATCTTACTGTGGAATTTAGGTCTAAAACTGAAAAAGTAAAAACATAATATCTTAACAAAATATTTTGAAAGCAGATACAATGCTTTTATGTACTCAATTCAACATTTTCCTTTATGTTCATTAAGAAATATTCAATTATCCTTTCCAAGGCTGTATATAATTACAATGAAAGCATGGGAATTAAAAATACCCCCTCTTAATCCAATGATGCGAGGCTCTCCTCCCCTGCAAAGGCTGTCTCAACTTGGAATATATAACCTAAATCTGTACCCATAAACATCTTTATGAAAGATATTTTCATACCTTTGGATTTTCATATCTCTGGAGTGAAAATCCAATTTTAAGAATTCTAACCAGATGGTCAAGTTAATAGAGGAGATTGGCATTTTGAGAACATTTACAGAGTCCTTTAGTAAAGCAAAGAATCAGTTTGAAAACCAACTCATCTCCAGCACTGTATTTCATATATTTATGATATTTGGGTTTGCATAAAGCTGAATAAATGTATAGACCCTTTTTGCACAGATTTTGATAAACTGAAAAACAAAGGACAAATAACTGAATCAACCAGTCTCAAGTTCTTATCCTTAAATGGACAGTGATGTTTCCTGATGGTATTAACA
>NW_017731778.1:1149260-1150159 GCF_001890085.2 Hipposideros armiger
GCCTGATATCTGAAGGGATTTTTCTCTGATATTTACTGTGGTTCAATTCCTGATTGAACCTGGTCAAGCTTCAATTGGTAAATCTCACAAAATTGTGGGAATTCCCTTATGACTGGTAAATCTCACAAAATTGTGGGAATTCCCTTATGACTGGGTCCTCTGGAGTTTTTATCTCTGAGTTGTCCACATGGAACCTCCAGCAATTCGTTAACTACAATTCAGCTTGTTCTACCCAGTTGCTTGTCCCCACGGTGGTTTCTGTGCATGAATCTCTGTCCCAGTAAGCCGTGACTCCCTTTATTCACCTGTGTGTCTCTCTAATCTTGGGGACAGTGGTTTGCCCTGTGTCCTCCCCTCACTTTCAGATCCAAGAAGAGTTGTTAACTTTTCAGTCTGTTTAGAGTTTTACTTGCTGTTAGGACGGAGTGGCAACTTGCAAGCCCCTTATGTGTGGAACCAGAAACTGAAAGTCTCTTCTAATACTTTTGTCGCCAGTACCAGATAACATCAGGAACATAGCACACTATTTGTCAGACAAAGAACAAACGAGTGAATTATAAATTCAAGTATGCCTATTCAAAGTATGTAAATACTATCAAACAAATATATCTAGAAGACCCATTTAAGTTTAACCAAAACCTACTGATTTACCCATTTATTTTACAGGCTTACTTCTGAACTACGAGCATTTTTCCTTTCAAGTAATATGATATTGAAACATGTGAAAGTGCCTGAAATTATTTTAATCCAGTTTTCCTATCAGAATACAAAAGTGAACACATGTTCCTCTTGGTTATAACAACTAATGTGTTGTGGGTAAACAAAAATTTTGCTCTAACTAAAATTGTGATCTATTTATACTGAGAAGATAGCTGGGGTGAAGAACGTGTGTACGGGGA
>NW_017731778.1:1151729-1152848 GCF_001890085.2 Hipposideros armiger
AAAGTGGGAGGAATGAGAAGTTGAGGGATTAACATGAGGTGGCTTCTAGTTTCTCAGGCAAATCACAGGCAAAGTCATCAGTTCAAACAGAGGGTGGTACAAGGTTAGAAAGGCCAGTAGAGAGAGCAAATTATAAACTGGCAAAGGCACAATTCTTTCAGTTGATGTTTTTTTTCCTATGGCGGATGAAGGTCTGAAGACGGGCAAGGTTCATATAGACATTGCACTGAGGCAGTTACAAGTCCTCACAGGCGTGTACCTAACTGACGCACTTTCAATCTGCTCTGGAGAGCGCAGCCCAGGGGAGGCTGGCAGACCTGAAGAGTTGGTGAGGAAAGGGTGGGGGGACTGGAGTCTGGGTGAGGCTGCAGAGCAAGAAGCAATAGGGAGAGTAAAGAGATAGAAAGCTCTGCTCGGACACTGTGATTCAAGAGTTTAAAATCTTAGAAAGGGAGATGTTATATGTGATGCCATGTTCAAAATGTGGAGATGGGGGCAGGATATAAGAACAGGACAAGTTTGAGATCTTGGCATCAACCGTCTTTGCTTTCTCTGCTCCAACCTGGAATACCAATGACATGGGTAAATACAGAAGTCTATTTAGAAGACTGATAGTACCATCTATTAATACTCAGGGTAAATGCTTGTCAGATCTAGATGCTTATTTTTAACAAATATATTTGAGGTATCATTTTTTATGGTTTGTTTGGTCTCTTTTTACAAAAGAAAAACCTTAATATTTCATGCCAACATTACTCAATTCAAAGACTTTCATCTAAAAAGTCAAATCATAATAAATGAAGATCTTGGCTCTATTTCATCAATAATACCTGTGTTTAGTAGGTTTCATTTACATACTGATTATATTCATGTCCTATAAAGTATATCGGGTCATTCAAATAAATATAGTATATTGCTTCTACAGAACAAGGAGATGGAGCTCAAACTGTTACGCATTTAAAATTCTGTATAAATTGCTCATGTTTACATGTACCATGTGCCCCCTGAAACAGCTAATTCATCCAGTTGACTGCAGGAGCCTTCTCTTTTCATGTATAACTGAGTAATTACATCAACCAGAACAATGTGTTCTGAAAATGAGTTAAATTTCTGGAGAAA
>NW_017731778.1:1154703-1156000 GCF_001890085.2 Hipposideros armiger
TGAAAGCCTGCAGCCTAGAATATGAAATCAGCAACTGTTGGCCTACATAGAGATCATAGACCCATCCACTAACCTCTACACAGATCCTACACAAAGGTATTAAAAAAACTAATTATATTTTAAATTACATGTATACTTATACACAAATGTATTTTAATAAATTATATATACATTTATATCTACCATATAATATTTATATAATATATAATATCAAAAGTTTATTAATTGATAACTTAAAACTGTAATAGGTACGTTAGGGAGTTCTGCTTCTGGTTAGGATGTTGAACATAGAACAGGTCAATTAGAGGTACTACAACTAGAAATTAATTCCTACAAAAGTATAAAACCAGTCTTTACATTAATTGTGGACGCAAAGAAGTCTAAATGATCTAAATGTCAGAATGGGTGGGGCCCCTTCCTAAGTGAGCAGAGATCATCAGAAGCTTCAGGAGAAGCAGAGGATCAATCCTGATGTAGGTGACAGGATTCTGCTGGAGGAAAAAACAGCCAGTGCAGCTGTTAGACTCCGTTATGGGCTGGCTAGATGGATTGGAATCTGGAGGGACCCCAGTCCTGGAGCCGGTTCTTTCCCGCCTGGGTGTTGCTGAGTGCTTGGTGGCACAGGAGGCTTTGGGGAGGCTCTGGAAAGCAGAGAGATCTCCTGGTCCGAGATTACTAGAGATGGGGCCTGTAATGAATACATAAAAGTCCTTCTTCTCAGTATATTTGAAACCAGGGATGAACTAAAACTAAACCTGCAGCCTGCCCCAGACCCAGATTAATTCCTAACCAGATGAAAAGGATCAGTCCCTGTATTAGTTTCCTAGGGCTGTCATAACAGATTACCACAAACTTGGTGGCTTAAAACAACAGAAATTTATTCTCTCACAGTTCAGGAGGCCAGAGTCTGGAATGAAAGCACTGGCAAGGCTGCACACCCTCTGAGCTTTAGGAGACAATCATCCTTGTCTCTTCCAGGTTCCTGGGGCTCCAAGTGTTCCTTGGCTTGGGGCTGTATCACCCCACTGTTTTGGGGGGGCCACCATTCAATCCACTACAGTCCTGCACACTAGCTGCCTAATGGAAGAAAAGGCATGGCCTCTCTGGGGGAAAATAATATCTATTTTAGTCTCTTCATTATTTTATAAACAACATCTAGAATATATGAAAACTTATGAGACATGTAAAGAAACAGGATAATTGACTCATAATCTAAAGAAAATACCGCCAATAGAGGCAAACCAACAGGTAAATCAGATGTTGAAATTAGAAGTCAAGAATATTAAAGTAATTATTT
>NW_017731778.1:1157398-1176306 GCF_001890085.2 Hipposideros armiger
ACTTCAGAATTTGTAGAGCCCTAAACAATCACTCATTTATTCATTCAATACAGCAATACTAATTAATTGCTTGCCACAAATTGCCTAGGGCTATTTCAGGTACTAGGAATATATCAGTGAACAAAACTGAGGAAAAAAAACTCTTGCCTTTGAAGCTTACATTCTAATAGGGATAATCAGATACTATCAAATCAATGAAAATGTTAGCAAGTTTAAAAAACAAAAGCTGGAAAAGATAGAGCAGAGTTCAGGGGATTAGGAGTGTGCTGGTGGAGAGTTGTTGCAATTTTAAATAAAGTAGCCAGGGAGGTGTAAAAGAGTTGAGGGCATTAGAGATTTGGATATATGGGGGAAAATATTACAGACAAAGGGAACAGCCAGTGCAAAGATCCTGAGGCAGCAGTCCAACAAGTTTAGGAACAGCAAGAAGTTTAGTTCAGCTGAAGCAGGGTGAGCAAGGGAGAAAGTAGTAAGGGTTAAAGTCAGAGAAGTAAGATTGGTATCATATCAGGTAGGGCTTTATGGACCTTTACTTTTACTCTTGGGAGAAACAGAAAGGCACTATAGGGTTTTATGCCCAAGAGCAAGATATCAGACCTATATTTTACAAGAATCAGTCTAGCTGCTGCATTGAGACTACCAGGGGGCAGGCAGGTGACTAGGTGGAAAGTGGAAGATTAACAGTTTGATGACTATTGTAATAAACCCGATGAGAGATGGTAATGGCCTGGACTAGAATGGTATCAGCAGAAGTGATTAAAAGGAAGCTTGATTTTATGTACAAGTATGTTTGCTGTCGAACAGTTTGCTGTCAGATTTGAATGTTAGTTGTGATGGAAAAATAGTAGTAAAGAAAAATGCGGTTTTTTTTACTAAGTGGATGGGAAAATGGGAATGACCATTCCGGTGATGGAAAGGCCATTGGTTGAAAAAGGTTGCGGGAGGAAAATGGGGTATCCAAATTTGGGACATGTCAAGTCTGAGCTATCTATTAATATTAGATATCAAAAGAACATGTCAAGTATGTAGTTTGATGTAAGAGTTTGGAGTTCATCAGCATATAGATGGCATTTAAAGCTATGAAATTTGATGAAATTACAAGTAAAATAAACATAGTTGAAGAAGAGAAGAGGTCCAATGACAAGATCTGGTGCAGACCAATATTAAGAGTTTGGGGAGATAAGGAGGCATCAAATAAAAGGAGTCTGAGAAACAAATGACAATGAAAAAGGAGAGAAATTAAGAGAATGTGGTGTCCTGGATGTCAGGTGAAGAAAATATTAACAGAATGATAGATGACTCTTTCAAAGAGGTTTCCTTTTAATGGAAGCAGAAAAATGAATGGGGACGTAGAGTGAGGAAATTATATTTTTAAGTGGACAAAAATACCATCCTATTTGTTTGTTGATGAAACTTATCTTGTAGAAAGAGAAAAACAGATGATGAAAGAGGGGTAAGTTGCTGACATGTGGTTGAAGAGGCAGGAGGGGGCAGGACTAGACACAAGCGAGGGTGTTGCCTTTGATGGGAACATAGAAAGTTCATTTAGACCAACAGGAAGGCAGGTGGGATATATGTGGACAGAAGCAGGTAGGTGGGTACATGTGGTGCTGGGAATGTATAGTTCTATTCTGACTGCTTCAATTTTCTAACTGGGATACAAAGTAATAAACATCATCAGCTGAGAACAAGGATGAGGCAAGGCAGTAGGAAATTTTAGGAGCAGGAAAATTATGTGAAATTGTTATCTGGGAGAATGTGTGAGTCAACAGGTTAGGGAAACTAATGATTCCCAGTCAGCATTAAGGTCCAGGTAACATGTATGCATGTGGTAGTAGAGGAAGTCCAGTGGACAGATAGTGTGTGTATTTTCCAGCTATGTGTAGCTTCATGAGGCAGGTACAGAGAGCGCAGAGAGTTAGATTTTGCCAAGGCTGTGGTTTTGACAAGAAAGTAAAATGAACTTAAGGACAAAAAAGCTGAAAGTAAACGCAATGATCTGATTATATCCATTCTCCATGGAATTAATGCTGTGGAAAGAGGGGGATGAATAAGAAGGTAACGGACACTGAAAACGTAGTAGGATCAATGAATTAGAGGTCCTGAGGGGATTGAAGGGGTGATAGAGTTGGGGTATTGAAGGGAATTACCTAGAAAGAAGATGGTGGCGGTCAGAGAGTAGGATGCAAGAAATTGTAATTATAAAAGGGTTATATTATTGAATTAAGAATATTTATTATAATTACTTATAATCAAGTATAATGTTACAATATTATTATGCTAATTATCGTCATTAACAATAATGTACTGAAGCATGGACTAAAACATGACAATAGGGGCCAGTGGCTGAGGTAGGGTGGAGGACAAAATAATCCAAAGAGAGAAGTTCAAGGAACTGAGAAGACAGTGTTGGGAACATCATCTATGTGTATAGTGAAAACACCAGGAATAAAGGCTGGGGTGGTGTTGGTGAAAGTGGCCATAAACTGGCAGTTAAACTAGCCAAGGGATTGCGTGGGGGGGGGGGGACATTGGTAGGCGGCTGGAACCATGGTGACTAGCGGTGAATAGAGCTTGATGACATGGAGGTCAAAACTGAAGGCACAGGAGGAAGGTCTGAAAATACATAACCCTGAGGGGCAAAGAGCACAGTTCTCTCTCCTCCAGACCCCACTGGGCCCCCCCTGGAGAAGGCTGCAGAGGAAGCAGTATTCTCAGGGGAACCAGATTTTGTGTAAAGTAGAAAAGCAAAGGAAAGGTTCAGGAAAGCGATTACAGAAGGCACAGGGCAATGACTGGGGACGAGGGGTGGGGGAAGTTGGGAGGTGACCTGGGAGTCTGGGCTTCCTGAGCAAACTGCCATAAACAGGAATAAAGGGCACAGTTCCTGGTGGAATCAAAGGAGAGTGCTGTGGCAAGGCTAGGGGTTTGGGGGTTGGTGAGGAGTGGGTCCCAGGCCTTCTTTTTGGCTTCTTGGATGAAAGTGAGGCAGGCTGGGGAGACTGGTTGTACTCTGAGCATAGGAGACACTGTCGAATGTAATTAAATACTCTATTGCAATTCACTGTTTGGTCTCTAACTCCTGCTGTTTGGCCCAAAGCACACCAGGGAATAACGAGGACAAATGAGCCTTCCAACCTCTGGGGAACATATAGGAAAGCCCAGCTGAGCTGCAGGGGTCACTGTGGTCTTTTCTGAGATGAAGGAGGGAGGAGGTGGACCTCACTAAATGTCCTCCAGTCAAGGTTTCCAAAATTAAGGAGAGGAAAAAAGGTTTGAGCCTATTTAAATCCTTCTCACTGGAAAAAATCCAAAGAAATTCTGCAGTTTTAACTTTTAAGAATTCTAGGCACCAGTGAGTGTTAAATTCCCAATATAAAGTGATCAGCTTCGCACTTTACTGAAATTCAGTAGCACACTTGCCCACACTGCCACCAAAATAAGTCAATATTCCATAATTCAGCTAAGGGAGGTGACTCAGTGAGGGAAGCTGAATGACGCTGCTCTCCTGAAGGGGGCAGGTGATGGTCACAGCAGCCGACTTGCCTCTGAAAACTGGCCTAAATGCCATATTTGAAACAAACGCCACATGTAGGCTGCTAAATGCAACCATCATAGTCATCTTTGCTGTTTCTTTTAAAAATATTTTTTCAGCAAAGTGACAATTATGACATCATAGTTATTACCAATTTATAAAAGCAAGCACAGTGGAAACTGACCCATTTAATTAATTATAGCCTATATGGTATGCAGCTTAAACAATAGTATACTTCACTATTATTCCAGTAAAACCAGAACACCTAACAGAAAGGTCTCTATTTCCCTACTCTAGGTGCTGTAGTCCTTAACTTGGAACTGCCAAACCACAGAAAGTACCTAAGGGTCAGTAAGGAAAATAAGCCATCAGCACCTTTTCCTTTCTGGGTTAAGAACAAGAAATCTGCAATGAAGATGCAGCAGACACGGACAATTAAGAGAGCTTCAGAGGATCCCCAATCTCCGTCCAGCACTAAAGAGCCGTGCCTGTGTGGGCATGTTACATGAGAGCCCCACTGCCAAAGTTCCTCAGTGCAGGGCAGGAGAAATAGCTGAGTCCTTCCGAAACAGACCCACATAGAAGCCAAGTAACCTTGAGCCCAATACTTACCGAGCCTGACCTTCATCGTCCTCACGTACAGAATGAGGGTAATTATGCCAGACTTACCTGAGTGCAAGTTTTCCTATTACTTATAATGTATAAAAGTGCCTAATGCAGAGCAGGCATCAGTTATTGGGGGTCATGGATGATAATATTATCATGTCATGATGAAAAAAATAACTGGAAGTGACAGGGACAGCAGGGTAGGAACAATACAATTCATCAGAACACCATGGTTCTGAGGTTCTAGGTGATCAACAATTGTCTGTTCTGGCACTGACAGCAAACCCACCTGAGCTGCACAAGGAGATCTGGGCCCTCAGCCATGGGTGGTCGGAAGAAGGGAGGCAGGTTCTCTCCCCATCATCTGGTTGTGTGGGAGAGCCCTAGGACCTCTGCCCTCTAGATATGGGGCATCGATATCTCACCCCTCCTAGGCACTGGATCAGTTACTTCTATAACTACTTGGTAAAGCTAAGAGCTGACTGAGTTGTCAGGGTTTTCTGTTTGGTGTTGGAATTCCTGTGGCCGAGAGCAGCTGTGGTATTATCATGTGACACAATTCCATGTGGGGCACACACACTGGGGTAAATTAATCTCTTACGAGTCGTAAACTATCCGAGGAACATAAACACAAATGTATGCAGACAATAAGCTCAGGAAAGCCTCACCAAAAATTCTGTGGTTAAAAATGGGAGAAAAATACTTCGTTGCTGAGGGAAAAACATTCTTAAAATTCTACACGATCTCTGCTCCTGCTCAGTTTAATTCACGCAGATGCCTATCACTTATCTGATTGGCCTTATTAGAGATTCCATAAAGTCTGGTTTTCCTGTGCTAGAAAAATAAAATGAAATTTGAAACAACTCGTTGCAAACCAACCCAGAGCAGACAACATAATAATATGCTTTTGGACATGGACAGTCAGCAGATGAGAAGCTATGCAGGCAAAGGACACCAGAGAAAGGCCAGTGTCAGCCACTTGGGACCAAGAAAGAGGCCTTGTTTATACCATCAAGAATAGTTGAAGCACCAGGACTTTCTGCACCAAAGATAACTCTCAACAGCTGTTTTTAGGCTTAATTTTCTAGCTTTACCCATAAGTTGCTCAGGTCCCTGCTTGACCTTGCCTTTGGGTGAAACTTTTGATTTTTAAAAGGATTCCTTAAGGAATATTTATTAATGTTCTTTTGTTGCAAGTGAGATAAATCCAGGGCTAACCCTAGTATAGGTTAAAAACGGGGTGGGGGTGGAGGGAGACAGGATCTATGGGCTCACTGCAATGGGAGGATGTGTGCAGACCTGGCGACAAGCATTGCTGAGTCCAAGGTCTCAAACAACTGTCAGTCTTCCTCGTGCTCTCTCGCTCCCTCTTCCTTCACATCTTTTTTTCTCTGTATCTCTCTCCAGATGTTTCTCTGTCTTTGTCTCCCACCTCTTCTTCTCAGTGAGGCTATTAACCTTTTTTCCTGAAAATGGCTTTCTCCACTTAGATGTGGCAAAGCCACCAGCAGTTCCATCCTCGCATTATCTCAGCACAGTGCCCCATGATAATGGGGAGGGCTCTGGTGGGTTCAAAAGCCAAACCCTAAACCCTTCATTGTGGCCAGGATTCAGGGTCCTCTGAGTAGAGCTGTGGAATGGGGCTGAGACCTGCTGCCTATATACTTGTAGAGGTCTAGGACAGCTCCTAATGTAGTATGCTCATCAGCATCAAAGCTCTGCCTTCCTCCCAATACTTTGGAGAGCGGCAGTGATAGTAAATGGATTCACAACTGTAGAAGTGTGGGTCTGGCAGGAGCATCTATTACGAAGCGCAGGTCAGACAAGCTCAGGTCTAAGGCGCCACTGCCTTATTTCCTTCTCTACTTCCCTATTTCCCATGTCTCTTAATTCGGCCTGTTTCTTTGATCCCTCTTTCTTTCTTGATGCCAATGTGATCTCTCAAGCGAATCTAAATACTGTTTTCATCTTTCTTCAGTCTGTCTTTGCAGGTATTTTTTTTTTTTAAGCTGAGCCACCCTGCCACCTGTTGGCAGCTCAGTGGCTGCTCAGCTCAGGCCGGGACTCTAACTGCTATTGCTCAGAGCTCAAACTCTTGAGCGAGCTCTTAACCAACTGAGCCACTCAGCCGACCCCGCAGGTATTTTATTGCTGATGAAAACTCATAATATTCATAGTAGATACATCTTCACATCGAAAATGTGAGGAACACAACTTGAACAAAACATAATCCCAGCACCAAAGCTTACCTCAAGGCTGCAACCACTCACACTTGATGTTAATACAGCAGTTACTTTTGCCAAATTATCTTTTTCATTGCCCTACCTGCTAATCTGATTTACTCCATTTATAATAAGATGTCTGATATTTATCAGGAAAAGATAAAATATTATTTCAACACCAGGAAATTCTGCACTACTCTCAATATATTTCAATTATTCTAATCTTTATTGAGATTTCAAGTCTAACAGACTCTTTTGTCTTATTTCTGTTTCTTATGTCATACTCTGACCACTGGTTATATAAATATTTTTAAAGAAATGAATAACCACAGACCTAAAAACATTAGTTTCTATTGTGTTTTTAATTTTTTTCCCTCACGTATTCCTTGGTCTGTTTCTCCTTTGCAGCCCACCTGCTTTGAGCTTCAGCAAATTCAGTGCCACTCCAAAACAAGGTCTAAATTCTAAAATTCCACAAATCAGTCAAAATTGAAAATAAATGACCATGTGTTGTAAGATGTATTACATGAATGTCTGTCAGCCTTTTTAAAATGGATAGGGTACCCACTGTCTAATTGACAAGGAATTTAAATTTTGATAATGCTATGGTGGTCACGTGTAATACTGGAGAATAATGATTAAATTGCTGAACTGTAGACATATCCTCTTACTCTGGTGAGGCACTGTCTATTTATTATGATGTTCACAAACCTGAAAACATATTTTGTAGTAGAAATAGAAAGATCAATTTAAACATTTAGTTAATTTTCAAGCTTGAAAATTAATCACTGAGTAATTATTGATTTTGCCTAGTGTTTAACCAGTTTCTCTCCTCTCATCTGAACTATATTTTTAGTTTCCAAAGAGAAAAAAATCTGTTCAACTTCCTAAGTTTGTGATATTCACTAGTAAGAGACAGGAGAAGGTCAACTTCTGTCTGACCTTCAGGCAGAAGGTGACGGAGAAGATGCAGGGATAAAGTATGGATGAGCCCAAGTTTAATACAGGGTCAGCTTCCTGAGGGCAGCTCATCTGCCCCTCCACCCAGCAGGGAGCTTCTTCAGGGGGACTACTTGCCACTGAATGCCCTAGAGCAGCGGTTCTCAACCTTCCTAATGCCGCCACCCCTTATTACAGTTCCTCATGTTGTGGTGACCCCCAACCATCAAATTATTTTCGTTGCTACTCTATAACTGTAATTTTTCTACTGTCATGAATCGTAATGTAAATATCTTTTTGTTTTCCGATGGTCTTAGGCGACCCCTGTGAAAGGGTCGTTTGACCCCCAAAGGGGTCGCGACCCACAGGTTGAGAACTGCTGCCCTAAAGCTACACTGGCCAATATGTCACTGCCAATATATCGCTATTTCCATTTAAATTAAACTTAACTAAAATTAAAAATTCAGTTCCTCCGCCACACTCACCACATTTCAAGTATTCCACTGTCACCTGTAGCCAATGGCTTCCACACTGAAGAAAGCAGAAAGAGAGAACATTTCTATCACTGTGGCAAGTTCTACTGGACATGTGATGATTTGATGATTTGATTTAACCTATTGGTAGTAAATAGGGATACAATTTGCCACCTGGACAAAGGGACACTAAGGCCTCTTGCCATGAGGTAGGAGGAATGGCAGGATTAGAGGGAGGTTTCAGTCGTGTTCTCCAGAGCCCTAAGCAGAACGGGAAATCCGAAGGACAAGGGGTAGACACTTGGGGTCACAGGGTGACCTCTATGACCTCACTCTTGAATAAATGTAGTTTCTAGAGGCAACTGAAATGGAAACATTAAAATGAGCTTCAACAGAAGGGAAGCACTGTTCTAGTAGAGAATTGGCTCATGGGTAATAAATTATAATGAATGGTCAGAACAAAACGTGTGTCTCTGGGATCTCACTGCAATACTTGAGCCTCAAGGCAACGAAAGAGCTTCCGAGTGGATTGCAGCAAGGCAGGAGGCAGGAAAGCCAGCAGAGTGAAGGATGACCCTCTGGCAGTAGGAGCTGCCTCAGAAGACGCTGATGGAACCCCAAAGACAGCAAGGAGTGGTGAACAGGGCGCCAGGGAACATGCTGCAGAGGTCAAGGCTGCAAGTTTCCTGAAGGCAGCACAAAGCCGCCATGGTGCAAAACTGTTTGTTCATTCAGGAATCTTGATGCAAATGAGAAATGATCAGTGTGAAGCACAGCAAATAAGAAGATGTAACAATATTTTGTACATTACAGTATATATCAATTTGGGGTTTGGGGGTTTTGTAGTTATTACGAGAGGCCATGCTAATACACTGATGGAGGGACATTGTGGATACTGTGGGTCCAGAGTATCAGAGGAACTTGCCTCATAGGCTGGGAAGCAGAGAGACTAACTTGGTTTCTAGATGGAGAGGCTTAAGCCAAGTGAAGTCAGTCACCCTCAAAAAGCAATGTGGACCCTTCATTCTGCTGGCAGTTTTTGACATTAAAGTTACATTTATTTTAAGAGAAGGAGGTTATTATAACTAGAAAATCATTGGCAACCGTTACTATTCAGAATTCCAATCATTTATTATCCATTATATATCCATTACCATTCCACAGTCCCTCTGTTTGTGATAGGTTATTAGTGTAATGGCCCCATAACGGGCTTTGCTTCTTTGACACCATTATAACTGCCATGATTCACTATGTCAATATTCCAAAAGAGAAAGCATCACATACACTGAAATAATGCATGATTTCAAATGTTACATCATTCTTAGCCTGCTTATAGTTACCATGTTGATTATTAAAGGTATATTAATCATGCAGAAGCACCAATTAATCCAATTTTCCATGTAGTTAATGCACATTTTTTTTGATAAGTATAGTAATCCTTGATAAACAGCAATTTACTGCGTATAAACAACCTATGCATACATTTGTACTGACAACTCACATTCATTCATTCATTAAGTATTTATTCGGCACCCATGAAATGCTAGATATTAGTCTATAGGCACTGGGGGTATTAAGATACTTGGGTAATCAAGAGAGAAAAGTGCTTCTTCTATTAGCTTATATTCTAATGGCAAAACAGATGATGAAGAAACAAACACATATGTTATCATACCCATGAGATAACCACAAGTCCTATGATGAAAATTAAGTTTATGCTTGAGGAGAGTGAATTGCTTTAGATAGGAGCAGGGATAATGCTCCCAATACACCAAGTGAAACATCTGAGTGTGTGTTCATCAGACATGGATACAAAGGTAGATTTAGCCATAGGGATATGAACAATTTTACTTTGCATTTCTTCTATCTCCCCAGTAAACGAGAAGCAGGGTTATGAGAGCAGAATGGGAAGGGTATGAGGAGAGAGAATGTGTGGAACAGTCTTCTTGGAGAATGGGAACGTGAACTAGTTTGGGAAATGCAGTAGAATTATAAGAATGGACTTAGAGTTCCCTTGGATATTTGTGGAAAAAAAATAAAGTTAGACGGCTCTGACTGGCTCATTGTTTTTCTCCAACCACAGTATTCAATTTGGCCTCACTCAGAAATTTATAAACAGGCAACTATTTGAGAAGGAGTAAGAATTACATTCCCAGTGAAGTAAGGGGCTATGAAAGGACCCTTAAAGCAGAAGGAAAAAGATAGCCCACTCGGAAAGAGAAACACAAATGCAGTCAGGCAGCACTTGTGGTAAATGGGCAACAATATCGCTTCACTGAAAGTTCTTGATCCAAAATCTCTGAAGTCTGCCCACAAAACTATTGATTTTGAATGGACCTAAAAGTATCTCCATATAGTTCACATGTACAAATATTGTACATATTTTCTTTAGACTTCACTGTCCATTTATAAATTTGGTACATTCACATAAAATGAAGCCAACTTCCATCCAGTAGAAAAAAAACATATCTTCTGACATCACAAAGTAAAGTTTTGCTGAAAAAAACCCCCCACAAAAACTAGAATTCTATTTCCCCGATTCTATCATGCACATCCCTTACCCTACCTCGTACCTTAGTTCATTGATTATGAAATCAAGATGCACCTTACAATCAGTTTTAAGAACTTTGCCAGCTGCCTATTATAGAAGACAGTAATGAGAGTTGTCATTGTCCACTTGGGTTTTGAATGTAGTCAATGCTCCAAAGAAGGACTGTGGCATTTTCAAAAGCAGAAGAGAGGGTAAGGTATGACCCATTCACGTAAAGTTGAGAATGAAGCATCATTTTCAACTTAAAAGAGAAATGATTAAAACTAAGTGAAAAGTCATTGCCTAAATCCTGTTATTTTTCTCTTTTTATCCATATTTTGCAGTTGTCTCTAAATGGTGATACAGTGTAGAGTAAGGCAGGGAGGAGGAGTAAGTTGAGAGTAGATTATGCAAGACGTAGTAGGGCACGTTAAAAGCGTTTTTTGTTTTGTTTTGTTTTGCTTTTTTAATCTAAATGCAATAGTAAGACACTGAAGGGTGCAGGCAAGAGAGTTATGTGGTCCCATCCACATTTTAAAGATTGCTTTGGCATCTTTGTGTAGTGTGAATTGACAGGGTCTCCAGTAAATGCAAAGAGAGCAGCTAGGAGTTAACTAGTGGTTCAGGTGAGAGATGATGTTGGCTTTCATTAGGGTGACTGTCATGGAGATGGAGAGAGGTAAAAAGACTAGGGATATAGTGTTTGGAGTTAGAATCAATAGAATACGGTGGTTGATTGGATGTGGTTGTTCTAAGATGAGTAGATTTTAGGAATGACTCCCAGGTGTCTGGTCTGAACCATATGGTGGATAAAGCTAACATTTATTAAGTTAAGGATGCCTAGAGAAAAAACAGTTTTGGGTCTGTGTATTGAGGAGTTTGGTCTGGATCTTATTAACATGAAACATACAAAAGATATCAAGTAACAGTTAAATATGTGACTCTAGAGCTCTGGGGAGAGGTCATGGCCATAGACACAGATTTGAAAGTTATCAATAAATATAAGGTACTGACAACCAAGGGAACAGATGAGCTCACTTAAGAAGGCAGAACTCAGTAGAGGTTCTCAGCCCAGGCAGAGATCTAAACTCACCTGGGGGAAGTTGCAAACTACCATGAGTGCTGGGCAACTTAAATACACAGTCAGGCTTCAGAGCCACCAGTGTAAACAGCAAAAGACAAAAAGGACCTAGGCCTTGGGCAACAGATTAAGGAGGGAAGCAAATGAGAAGACTCCAAAGAAGCAAAGAAGTAGAGGGGAACTAGGTAAATGAAAATGCGTAGAACCTACAATAATAATACCCTACATCCCCTTAAAAGAAGAGAACAGGCAGGGAAACACTGATTACGTCACGTGGAATCCAAAGACCCTGTGCTGGCCTCTCAGCCCTCTGACATGAAGCCCTGCATTGGACACCAAATTAGAAAGCACATATTTTAAGGAGTCAATTTGCAGACTTACCATAGTTTTCTTACAACAGCTTCGTAGGTGGGAGGGCTCCCCAGAGAAACACTCAGATCTTGATGATTTTTATGTCTGCTGAATTCAGAACTAAAAGCAGCCCCTGGTGCCAGACTCATTGTGGAGGGTGGCATGACTACCCTCCTTCAGCCATGTAGAGAAAGGTATTAAAAACCAGGGCAGTGGACAAGCAGACCACCTTGCCTGAGTCCCAAACAAGCATTCCTTGTTCATGTTTGAGAAAGAACCAGGTGGGGCTTTGGATGAAATGCAGATTCTGACTCAGCAGGATGGTGATGAGGCCCGAGATTCTCCGTTTCTCCAAGGTGATGATGAACCTGCCTTCTGCTGCTCTAGAAAGCCCTCACCTGTACTTTATAAATCCTTGAAATGCCACACCCAGTTTTGCCCTGAATCCAGGATGTAGAATCTCATTCAAATACTTTCAGCTGTGCCTCTTTCCAGTTTGTACCTGGCCTGCCTCCCAGATCATCAGCCTGTTCACTGGGGCTGTCATCCTGCCCAACCTGCACCTCTGGACCCCATCTTCAGGTCAGCGTTGATTCATCTCCCATTTGGTTCTACAACCCTGAAACAGGAGTTCATCCTCTGAGTGTACAGGATGTATACGACCCTTCTTTTTCTATCAACAGGCCCATTTGGGGTTGGGGAAAGTCAATCCCTGTGAATGCAACCTGGTCTCACTGTTTCCATGACCCAGTGCTGGTTCTGCCAAGGAAGCAAGGACACACACACTCACACACCTCCTAGGGGAGGAGACGCAGGGAATAAGCCACTAAAAGTAACAGCAGAAAAAGAAGATCCCTAGCAACTGCTTCAGTTGTGGACCCCTGTTCCCTACTTCCCACAACTAAGCCTTGTTGGCTCCTACAGCCACACTTCCCATGAGTCCTCTGCATACAGGTCCAAATGACAGGGTAGGTAGAAAAGCAGAGATGAGCAGGAGGGCACTAGCCCCGGTTCGGAGGCCCCTTCAGCTGCTCTCACTTGGGGCACAAACACCTTGCTTGTTCAGCAAGATATTGAGAACAAGACATGTCATTAGAAGAAGGAAAATAACTAGAGAGAGAGAGAGAGAGAGAGAGAGAGAGAGAGAGAGAGAGAGAGAGAGACCATCCTGCTTATCAGAATATACAGCCTTCTTCTCAAGACCATTTTTAATGAGCTTCTCAAATAAATCATGGGAAATTAACAGGTTAACACTTATGCTCTGAGAAGGAGCCTTGAGAACCATAGCGGGAGGGACAGGGCACCTCAACAGAGAAAGAGAAAGATAACAGTGGGGGTGGGGGGGAGACAATTCTACGCAGAGATTAAAAACCCTCACACAATGTAAGGAGGGGTCAGCCTGTTCTATGTCTGGGAGTATACTCACTTTTGCAATTAAATTCCTTGCTGTTCTATCCTGCACAAACGCTGTCACTTGACTGAATTCCTTCTTTCAAGAAGACAAGAGCCGAGATACAATGTCATTCCTGGTAACACAAATACAGGTCTTGTATAGACTACCTGCCCAAGGGGCTTTCAATTTAAACTAATGTACAGAAGGTGCCAAAAAAATGTATATACATTTTAAGAACAGAAAAAACAGTATTAAAATTGTAATGATGTATACCGGTAACAAAAGATGAATACAAGTCACGTGCATACATTTTTTTGGAACTCCCAAAATACACACACACACACACACACACACACATACACATACATACATGTATACATACGTACATAAAAAGATGAAATTTGAAGTCTTCTTTGTCTCTACATCATAGTAAATAAAAGCATTTGGTGTTTGTAAATGCAAATAAAACAAGGCATGTTACATCCTTTTTCTAACAGAAGAAAAACTGTTCTTCCTAAGAAGCCATATGCCCCTCAGCATCTTTGCTCATGAAACTCACTGCATTTTTGCAATGAACTTTTACAGCACTTGATGGTTTGTGCCATACTCTATATGATGATCTGTGATCTCACCTATCTCCATAACTAGATTGTGAGGGCTGGTTCTAAGAGTTAATCTCGTCCTAGGGCTCACAGCTCCTGGAAGGGTCTCTTCTATCCTAGGAGTGCAGTAAACAAAGTAGGTCTTAGCACTTACACCTCTTTTTAATGAGTATCTTAACTTTGTCTAATGCTATTGGGTTGTCGGAAAAGTCATGACGCATTTGCACATCAAAAAACATAGAAAAAATATGTCATGACTTTTCCAAAATACCAATACTTCAGTAAGCTGCCAAAGACGTCCAAATCCTAAACCCTGAAACCTGTGAAAATGTTACCTTACAAGGCAGGAGGGGGGCTTTTGCAGGTGGATTTAAGTTAATGATCTTGACATAGGGGAGATCATCCTGGTTAACCTGGTGGGTCCAAAGTAATTACAGTGGTCTTCATTAGTGGGAGGCAGGGATGTCAGAGAGAGGTTTCAACATGCTATACTGCTGCTGGCTTTAAATATGGAGACAGGGGCCATGAGTCAAGGACTAGAGGCAGCTTCTAAAAGCTAGAAAGTTCTAAGCAACGAATTCTCCCCAGAGCTTCCAAAAGGAACACAGCCCCCTGAAATCTTGATTTTAGCCAAGCTGACACTTCTTACCTAGAGAACTGTAATACACCAAAATTGTATTATTTTCAGCCACTAAATTGGTGGTAATTTATTACAGCAGCAAAAGGAAAATAATACAACTATATTTTGGAAATAAATTAATCTGGTGTAAGAATCTACTTATTCCCTTCTCACAGAAGAATCTCCTTTCCCTGAGTCTATCACCCTTTCTTATATCACAAGAAATGACAGATTTTGGAACAAGGGAGAAAATGTATTCATTATCTTGCCTAGTCAGTTTATTCTGGGGTGTTTTTGTTCACTTATTTATTTTTGATAGATATTCTTCCAGTGGTAAAAACAGAGTGCCTATCAAGCAGGATGTGAGAAAAAGAGACGATGCTCAGCATAATTCGTGAGTACCAGTATTAGTAAGGGCATTCGGAATGTCAAAACTGCAGCTGGTCAGAAATAGTACACTTCTGTTCAGGAGAACAACAGAGAACGTGTATGTCTCTCCAAACCTAAGACAAATCCAGCAGACTCTTTTGTTTGTTCTGAAGGAGAGAGTGAGTCCATATTGCACAATCCATCTGAAGGTCTAAGAAATAAGAGACTTCCTTACCACAGCAAGCAAGGGTCTCATATTTTTTTGGTAAATCTAAAGCTTTGAATGAAGTGACAAGAATACAGAGAATGGAGGGCCTTTAATTAACGTAAGATTTCTTAGTCTAAAATTAGATCCTTACTCAAAGGCCATTAACTCTTGAAACAAATATAATCTACAATTTGTAGACATATGTAGGTGCGTTTTGCAGCAGAGCAATCTGTAGCATTCCTCAGACACTCAAAGAAATACATAACCCTAAAATAAGGGTTAAGAACAACTAGTGCTGCAATATCATCATCTTTTATTTAAGAAGTGTCTACACAGACAGTGTTCTGCATGGAAAACTGTGAAATGTTCTATTCCTATTCCATCTAGCTCATGACTAAGCCGATGCCTCTAGCCAAATAATCACATGTCAGGATCTCAGTAGATCACGCAAGTCAGGCTGGTGAGAGGAGGGCTGGGTGAGGATTACCTAAGGAGCGCCAGCAGTGGCTCCAGACAGGGGTATCTGATTCACTGCTAAGGCAGCTCTTCACTACTGTGCTGTTGGGCATATGTTTCCGTATTGGGTATGCTGACTTTGATAAAACTGGAAAAGGTTAAGTCTCCACTTACAGTTCTTGGAGAATACAACTCTAGTGGCACAGAAGCCTACTCTGTGAAAGACGATATACATCATGTAGGGGCTTGACTACATTCACACTGAAAATGACATGAATGAATGGTAATCAATTAATACTAGGAAAAAATAGATATATATATATATATTTAAGTCTAGAAGCTGTTCATTACATGGTTAGTTTTATGTCTTCTACCTCTTTTTACTGAATATCTAAAACTTATCTAAACCCAAACTGAAAATTAAATATAAATGTAGTTCAGTTCCAAAACCAAATAGGAAAAATAAGGCAAGGATACAAAACTACATATACTAATGTAACACTTTAGTAAGTTCATCTCATAGTCTAATCAGTATAGTGTATCTATGAAGACAGGAGTTGTTAAATTATAGCCCACAGGCCAAATAGGGCCCTAGCACCTGTTTTGGTCCATCTCACAAGCTAAACATGGTTTTTACATTTTCAAATGGCTTTTTTGAAAAAAACAGTGTTAATGTAAAAATATTTTTCAAATATTTTTTGAAAAAATTAAAAGAATATTTCATGACACGTGGAAATTATATGGAATTCAAATTTCAGTATCAACAAATAAAGTTTTATAGAAACACAGACATACCCATCTGTTCACATATTGTTTACAGTCGCTTTTGCTCAAAACCACAGAGCTGAGCAGCAGAGACCACATCGCCCACAAAGGCTGAAATATTTACTCTCTGGCTCTTTACAAAAAAAAAAAAGATGCTACTCTATGGGTTAAGAGCTCAGGCTGAAGAACTGGGCTACCTGGTTCCCACCTCGTTTGACTACTTAGGAGCTGCATGACCTTGGGTAAGTTGCTTCAGCTCTCTGTGCCTCTTTCTTCACTTATATTTATCATATAGAGTTGCTGTGTGTATTAACAGAGCAAAAAACTGTAAAGCATGTCAACAATAGCATGCTGGCACCATATTCAAATTAGCTATCACTGATATTGTTATTGTTGTTTGTTTTTATCGTAATCACACAATACACCTTTACCAGGTAGAGCATTCTGCTACAACTTTTCAAAAATCATGTTTGACACTAATTCATAGTTTCACTTACTCTAAAAATTACCTTTCCATTAATTGGTCATAATGTTTTTGAAAATTCCCCAGTCTCCTTCCCAACATGAAGATAGTTATCAATCATTGTGGCACTATAATGGCCATTAATGAAAAGTTTAGCTCAAAGGACAGTCATTTTTAATGTTAGTATCTTGCCTTATCTTCGTATCTCAAAGTCATTTTCAAAAATGCATCCTTGTTAGAGAGAGTGGCAAGTAAAACGATATATTCCAGATTCTGCTCCCTTTTTGACAGATAATTAAACTAGGACTCACAGGGGTCAAATGACTTTCTCTAAACACAGCAACCTTTAATTAAAGTGAGTATTCACTGACTTGTATTTGGACTTGCTTTGCACTAATCTACCTGCAGGTTTTCTCAAACAAAAACTTTCAACTCATTAGTCTGACCTAAAATTCAAAATAGTTTCTAGTCATACAAGTAGACAACTTACTATGACAATTTCTCTGGGTCATCATGCTCTTATTTCACTTAGAAATGCCACAAATACATCTAGTTAATGCATTAAATATGAAAAGACTTGCCGAAGAAACTAATTAATGATTCAAAAGAACTTCCTAAAGCATCTATTTGGAATTCATTTATAATTCATTTCACAGCTTAGCTGCAGTTCCCACTGGGCAAATATTTATCAAATGTTACTGTTTTAAATCTTCCCTTTATATTTATTTGCAGAAGAATACATTTGTTTTTTCAAATAAAGGCTAAACTTCCTAAAAGCATTCACCTATCTATTGTAATTTAATGTGCATTTTCTGAGAAGATGGCAGTAATGGACTTTCAGATATAACAGAGTACACTGTGCAACCAAACAAAAGAATAAGTATTAAACATAATAACTGGCTGTAAGTTGAACAAGATACATACTGAGTACATCATAAATATTTATTAGAGAGTAACCATGGTAATTAATAAACACACTAATCAACACTAGGAGAATACAGTATCTTAAATCCATTCCATGGCAAGATAAACTTCACAACTCACCTATTCATGAACCATACATGACCAAATTAATATTTTTGATGTGAACATCAGAATATCTGGCCTAACAAATACCAGTGAACTTATGAGAGCAAGACTGTGAAATATCTTGAATAAAGCTACCTCTGCCCCACACTTCAACACTGATAATTTATAGTCTCAAATTCCAATGGCTTATCACAGCTACAGGGTAATTGCTAAAATGAAAGCACTGGCTTTGGAGTTAGAAATAATCTCAGTTTAAACACAGATCTTCCACTACTCATTGTGAAACCTTGGTAAAACTACTTAAATTCTCCATGCCAACTGTAAAGAAGAAATAATACCTGCCTATAAGAGCTGTTGTGCCACTAGACTTGTTGTGGTGATCATTTCATAATATATACAAATATCGAATCATCATATTGTACACCTGAAACTAATATGTCAATTGAATCTCAAAAAAACAAATTAAGAAAAAGAATTGCTGTGAAGATGAAGTTGCAATATATAACGTGCTTAGCTAAACATCTGGAACAAAGTCAATATTCCATAACTGGTCTTCACCGTACTATTACTACTTCTGTGAATTTTGAGACCCATACCACCATATCAACTACTGGTACTACTTCTACTACAGCAACCACGAAGCAACAGTCACTGCATCCCATTCCTCTTGGCCAAGATATTACTAGGGGTAGCATATAAACTATAAAAATTCAGATTCTTTGGATATAAAAACATAAGGCCCCCTGGGACAGCTAAAATTAAAAAAAAATAAAAACAGACAATATCAAATGTTGGTGAGGATGTGGAGAAATTGGAACCTTCATATACTGCTGGTAGAAATGTAAACTGGTGCAGTCACTTTGGAAAATATTTGCGTAGTTCTTCAAAATATTAAAAAGTTACCATATGACCCAGCAATTCCACTCCTAGATAATATACCCAAGAGAAATGAAAACACACATTCATACAAAAATGTACACAAATGTTTACAGCAGCATTATTGAAAATAGCCATAAAGTGGAAACAACCCAAATGTCTGTCAACAATGAATGGATAAACAAATATGGTACAGCCATACAATGGAATACTATTCAGAAATAAAAAGGAATGAAGTATTGATATATGTTACAACATGGACGAACATTGAAAACATTATGCTGAGTGAAAAAAGCCACATTATATGATTCCATTTATATGAAATGTTCAGAATTGCAAATCCTTAGAGACAACATATAGATTAGTGATTGCCAGGTACTGGGGGGGGGGG
>NW_017731778.1:1176324-1187331 GCF_001890085.2 Hipposideros armiger
ATGAGAAATGATTTCTAATGGGTACAAGCTTTCTTTCTGGGGGGACGAAAATGTTGTAAACTTAGATAGTGGTGGTGGTTGCACAACTCTGGGAATATACTCAAAACCAATGAATTTTATGGTGTTTGAATTATATCTCAGAAAAGCTGTTATAAAAATAGACTTAATCAAGCACATAAGGACAACTACATATTTGGGGAGTGGCAGAAAGAAATGAGTCAGTCTTTACTGGATGGGCTGTGCTCTGCCACGGAGTGCCATTACTACACACAAACCTGCAGGCAGGACCCGCAAGGTGGCCAAGCACAGAAGGCAAAGTAGGGTGGGGCTACAAGTGACGTATACTCTCCATCCAAGACATCTGCATTCCCACTCTGAAGTAGGATATTTATGATAAAAATGAGAACATGATGGTAGAAGAAGAAGGAAGACTATACGCTGTAGAGTTGAAAACATCTGTTTGATAGCCAGGGTTTAAAACTTGGTTCCCCCTTATACTAGCTTGTAACCTTGGACCCATTACTTAACCTCTCTAGTCTTCACCTTCCTGATCTATAAAATGGGTATAATAATAGTACCTATAGGTCACATGGGTGCTGTGAGGATACACTATGCATGGACAGCCCTTAGAAGAGCGTCTGAAAAAACTAAGCACTATCATCATCATTATCATCATTACTATTACTAATACCATAACGTTGTTCCACAGACTGACCCTGTTCTCAGCAAACACCACATGCTGCACAATCACATACGCTCACATTAGCATTCCCCAGGGGAAGTACAATCAAATGCTCTGTTTGGTTCACCAAGGAGTGTGAGCTTGGTCCTTCTCCATCTACCGACGACAGGGACTTCCAGGAGGCCCCTTCATTAACACAGAAGATAAAGGCACCAGGAAAAGCAGCACACAGGGCATTTACACTGACTAATAACAGTTACACTGAAGTACCTAGAAAGAGTCAGGCACAGTTTCAGGTATTTTACATATATTACTTCATTGAATGTTTACAACAAGCCCACAAGATAGGCATTATTAACTCTATCACTTTACAAATAAGGAAAGTTCAAATAAGTTGAGTAACCACCAAGTTAATAACAGTTAAATAAAAGTCAAAGCTGGAATTCAAACCCAGGTCAGTTATTCTATGGCATTTTCTAGTATATTATGTTGAATTAGATTTCTAATGGAAGAGTAATTAGAAAAGGAATTAAGAATGAGGGAAGGCAAAAAAAAGGGTGAGGGAAGGGTACACTTTTATGACTAACACAATTATTTCACACATTCAAATAATACTATGCCAAAGTACATTCAATGTCATGCACTCATTCATTCATTCACAAGTATATTAAAAATCCATTATGTGCCAGTGATAAAAATAGACTTTGAAGGATACTGACGTTCAAAGAGAAAATTACAGAACAATATGACCAACACATTAATAAAGGAATAGAGAAATGTACTGGACAAAGAGATCAAAAAAGCAATTGGCAAGGCTGGCCACCTCCACTACCTCTAATCGTCTTAAGAATTCAGAGGAAAAACCTGATGCTCATTTTCACTGCCATTTTTTTCTCTGGAAATATTAATGAATGGAATTTTAAGCCATACTGCTAAATCTTCCTTATAGTTTGTTTCCTGGCCCACAGAAAATCTTTTCCCGTCCTCATGGGGCAGGACAAACTTTTCCCCATGTGCAGGACTGACAAGGGAGTGTGGAGAGTGGAGAGGTCACAGCAGATCTCCCAGGAACGGGCCGTAAGAGGTCAGAGGCTGTTTGTGAGACCTGAAGTATTTACATCCATTCAGGATTGATATATTCTGACACACTAAATGGTATGTGGAAGCAATTCATTTCACATTTTATGAAGCACTATTTCACACGCTAGAGAATGTAACTTGCATAAACACATCTTAATTAAGCACTAAAATCCTAAAATCCTAGAGGGAGTTCCATTACGCCCAAACCACAGAAGTAACACTTATGGTTCTAGTCCCTTCAGAGGTACCAGATACTTTTCAACTCTTTTCCTCTAATAAAGGAAAAAGCAAATATCACTAAAGAAAAAGAATAAAGGGAAGATACATGGAATGTGTCTTTGGAAGGATCAGCTATATTCTTGGAGATGTAAAAAAGATCAATGCTGAGATGGTAAATAAGAAATATACTAAATTCAGTTTAGGAGCTAAAGTTTTTCAAATGATATTTTAAAATGATATGATAATCCAATACGATCATGTAATAAGCTGGCAACAAACATCTAATTGGATGCTATAGTATGTGTCTTACAAGAAAATTGTTAATTAAAATTCTAAATAAGATTTGATGAATTATTAAGACTGAGCTTTTCCTATAAATGTATAATTTCATAATGAAAGTTAAACAAGAATTCAGAGAAAAAAGCCTGATGCTAATTTCAATAACAAAATATTACTGAATTTATAAATTAATTATGATATCCAAAAGTTATTCCCATGGTAGGTACCATCATAGTAAGCAATAAAAAGCTACAAATAAATAAGAATTTAAGCAATATGCTTAAAATTAAATTGAAAATAAAGCATTAGTAACAAGAAATGTGGAAAACAATACCTATAACATATTATTCCTGAATAGTGTTTAGCACAGTTATGTTTTTTATTTGTCTGAAGAATAATGGGCATTGCCAATACCTGTTCTTGATAATCTATAGCCAAGCCAAATACTTACCTCTAAATTTTACTAAAATTTATGTACCAATTATTCTCTGTGATATAAATTAAAAGTTATTTTCAAAGTAGGCATATAGCAAATAAGATTTATTTTAAATTATATCATTTATATACACCTTTTTGCTAGTGTCTATTAAAATTAGTTGACTCCAATATTTTTATTATTATGAAATAAAACTGTACTAGGGTGGAAAATAATTTTTGAACTGTGATATTTGTTGAATTCCATGCTATTTTTTAGTTTTCTGTTTAAAAAAAATGTAAAGCTTTCATTTTAGGAAAATTTCATTTTGAAGACGTATGTATTTTTATAAAAACAGATGTCACAATAAGGACAGCATATCATATCTTTACTTCAAAATCTAACCTTTTGTTTTAGCTACAGTGACTAAAGTGCTTTTATTTATTTATTTTTTATCTGATAAAGGGTAGTAGAAAACAAACAATTGTTCTTAATAAGCTGTTAAATGACAACAATTTCAAGAAAAATTTTATGCCAACACAAACAAGCTTAAAAAAGGAAAGAAAAAACTTACAGAGTCTAAATAGTAAATCCAAACCAGAATGTATTAGAATCCCTCTCAAAGTCAGTTGTGTCTAATTTATAGATTTCACATATCGCCGATACTTCAGCTGGAAATCTCTCTACCTAAAGACATGTGACTAGAAATGAAGTCAGTTTAAGTTTTTTCTTCTACTAGGGCAAGAAACTAGAGCCTCTGTAGCCAGCATGGCAGAAAACATAGGGGAGAAATGCTGATAGAATAACATAATAATCTAAAACATGTACCTTTATTCTTTGGTCATCAACATCTATAATCGTAGCAACACGAATTAACCTGGGGTTTCGTTTATCCACAACTTCAAGTTTCATATTTCGCAGAAAACCATGAGGCAACCGCTGTAACATTACACGTGCAGCAAGTCATGCAAAATTCAACAATTCAGTTATGCTATTAGATTTTTTCTAAATTATTATTGTTCTATTTTTACATTCAGATCTTTAGTAGAAATGGAATTTAATTTTAAGAGCACATAAGACTTTATGCGCATTATTTTATCTAGTTTTATAAAAACCTGTGGGAAGAATTTTTTGGTCATTTTTCAATACAGCTAAAAAGATACACACAGATTAAATTATAAATTCACTACTGATCACAACAAAGTTCAAAAAAGGATCTTACTATATAGTTTAACTATTGGTTTGGTTTTTTTTTCTGAAATTAACCTTATAAATTAAAAGAAATTTTTAACTATTCTTACTGCCCAGTGTTGGAGCATATGACCCAACAAAATTATTTAATAACTAATTAGAAAGGATAAACATGATCCTTTATAAATCTAAATTTTGAAATACATTTAGATAAGTGACATAATTTCAACTGTTAAATTATTTTAATATCATATCACAATGTAATTTAAAGCCATAACTTGTACTTTTGTTACTTTATCTGTAACATAAGCATGTTAAACTGTATTAACTTTAGATTTCTTCCAAGTCTTAAAATGGAACCATTTTAAGGAACCAGGAGTTTATAATGATGAACACTCAAGCAATAATAAAGAAAATGGACTGGAAAAAAATATACCAGGAGTTACACTAAAATTAAGGAAATGTAACAAAATCAAAGTCAAAAGATATTTCTGACAGTATTTATAGACTGGCAAAAAGTTTTACTTTGAAAGCCATTATTCATAAAACTGTTCAAGTGACTTCATTGAAAATGAAAACTGATTGAATTCTTCAAGTCTAGAAATGGCCATTAGGAAAATAAAACTCTCATAATACATGAGCAATAAACAGTGAAATATTTCACCAATTTTGTTTTTTTTCTCTCTAGCTTTTGTGGAAGCATGTTTTTTTCTCTAAAATGCATTATTACATCTACTAAACAGTGTATACTAACTATAATTACATCTCTGATCCCTGCAAGTCTTCCTCTTCTCCCCAAGGTCACTGTCCTGACAACAAAAGTAATTGTTTTGTATTGCATATGTTAAAGATATATAGGTTGAGGTGAATCCATAATAGCACAGATATTGTCAAGGTTGCTTTTTTGGCTAAATCTTTTCATAATTCTATTTTCTTGTAATATTCTTCTTGGAAAAGTAAAATGAAGTTCTTACAGAAAGCAAGAGGAAAAGAGAGACTATAAACAGCTGGTATTTTTGCTCATTAACTTTCCGAATTCTTAAAATCCTTTCTAGCACTCCAGAACGTCAAGCCTTCTTAATACGATTATGCGTCTTCCACCAAATCCAGCCTATTAGAATCCATTTTTTAAAAAACAAAATAGTATTTTGTTTTAACCCCCTTTTGATCCCTAGAAAACATTCAGTAAATGAAATCATATGTAGATGCTCACTATATAAAATTCTAACTTCAGATGAGTCAGGGAGCCTGGAGAATCCATTAGAGTTGAAAACGAACACAGTTTGAAAACCACTGGTTTGGAACATAAATATCTCTAACTATACTATCAACACACTTTCTTTTATAACATAATTTATACTTGAGTCAATCCTGGAATAAATAATATAAGGACAAATTTGAACTTTACAAATTGGTAGTCTAACAAATGCTAAAAACAATGCTTCCCTCAGAACGGATAAAACTATAGCACATACAGACCATATGCAATTCCCCTAATTTATTATGGCCTCATCAACATTCAAACCATCCTCGAGACTGTGAAAGTTCAAAGTTCCCACTCAGTGGACTAACAGAACTGGAAATGAAGGACTCAGTCAACAGAAGTTAACGAGAGGCTTTCAATAGCACTAGTGTGGGGCTATTGTGTTTTTCAAGGAGGGAAATCATCACATTTGTGTATAGGAACACCAGTAAATGTCACCTCCTACGTATTTTTAACTAAAAGCAAGGCAAATTGGTTATGAAAATAACACTTGAATTTAAAAAGAAAAACACAAATAAAACTGCCTAATGAAGGCACGACACAACGTGGACATTGTTTAAAGTTGAGAGTGTATATGGTATACAGATACAGACTTACCATTTAAAAAAATTTGGCAGGAACTGCGCTAGTATGAGTAGCTTCCAGATATTCTGTCCAGGAAAAATTTTCTGGATCAGGATAACCTGAAAAAATATATAAATATCAAAAGATTACTCACTGATATTTTGATTCTCAGATACTATAAGATATTTGATAAGGACACCTACTGCTAATTGAATGCTCACAATTTGATAGCCCCTATGCTAAGAACTTCACATACATTACCCAACAGACTTTATGATCACCTCTGAGAGGGTTCTTTCACCCCCACTGAGGCAAGAGAGCACTCATTCATGGGTTCATTCATTCACTCAACAAGATTTGGCAGGTTGGCCAAGGTCAAATGGTGATGTGAGTATTGGACAGAGTCAGGGAACACCCAGATGGCCTCCTTTCAAGTTTGAAAAAACTGACAATCACTGTCTGATGTCAGACCATGAGCTGATAATCTTTCTAACCCCTTGAATACCTTTGCATCTATTAGGATTTTATTCTCATAATTAGTTTGCAATTATGATTTCCCAAGTTTGCTGTTATCATTGCAATTTAAAATAATATATTGGTATAACATGGTATAAAGCACTCTATTTTAAAACATTTCTACCTAATTGGATTTCTTGTTTCTGTTTGTGTTGTTTTATTCCTAATTACATTTGCCAGAGGTCTGTCTACACTGTTGTGCTGTTTTCTTTTTCCTTTCAAGGAATAAATACTTAGATTTATTCACTAGCTTTATTGTTTTCTTTTGCTTTTTCTAATTATCTCATTTGCTGTTTTTACTCTTATTCCTTCCTCATAATTGCCTTAGGTTTTTCCTAAATATTGGGCTGTAAGAAAAGTCATGACATATTTTTGCAATGAAAAACAGAAAAAAATACATCATGACTTTTCTGACAGCCCAATACTTGTCTTGCCAAACTGAATCGTAAAAACAATTTCTTTTTTTTTTTTTTAATAATATTGTAGAAGCATTTAAGGCTACAAACTTACCATCGTTGCTCTGGAATACAGCTTTAGATATCTGGACAAACTTTTAAAAAATATTTATTTTTCTCACTTCTACTTTCTAAAAGACAATTATAATCTTTGTCATCTTGATTTAATCACTGGCCAAATATTCATTTAAGAGATATATCAAGTGGTTAATTGTTGCAGTTGTTTCAAATATTAATAATCTCTGATGGTGGACAATACCTGAAGAAAAGCTGTGGCCATGGGGCATAGGTGGCTGAACCAAACAAGGGAAAAGGGTTAGAAACTGGGATCAATAAACTACAAAGCAGTGCATCAGCCAGGCGGCCCCTGGATTTTCCCATGGTGCCGGCAGTTCTCTAGGGGAAGAGGAAGATCTGGGTGACAAACATCTTCAATTAATGTTAGAGAATAACTAGAAGGCAACTAGATGACAGCAAGAGGGATGAAGTGTGTTGGAGTGGAAAAGCTTGAGTCCTCAGGAAGGAGGGGCCCTTTTAAACAGCTGAGACTTGCTTTAGGAAAAACAGTGGGACGACTTGGGATATGGCAAAATGTGCTATCTCCTTTACAGGCTCAGGGAAGTGGAGGTCTCACGAGGGGCAAAAGAAGAGGTCCTGTGTGCAAACGGTGGGGTAGATGGTCAACGCCAAAGCTTTGAGTTGAAAGCATTTATTGTCAAGAAAAAGGCCTTAGAATGTAAATATGGGGTAGGTACAAAAACCAGAGAAACTTAAGGTCAAACCAAGTTAATCATAAGTGAAAACATACTTAAACCGTGTCATTCCAGTAGATTCCTATATCACTCAGGAAAAAAGCAAGTCCTTATATAATGGCCTGCAGGCCCCTACACAACCTGGTCCAATGTCTCCCTAACTATCTAGCTCCCTTTCGTTCCACTCCTGCTCTAACTAGAACACAGCCGACTTCCTCCCTCCCCAAGTTCTTGCATTTGTTGTTCCTTTATCAGGAAAGTTGTCTCCATGGACCCTCCAGACTCCCAACCTTACCTCCTTTAAGTTGTTACTCAAATGTCACATTCTCAGTAAGTCCTTCCTTGAAATCCCTGGACAATTAGAAAATCACCCCCACCCCTGCCACCTGAATATATGTGCTTTTCCTAAACTCATTACCTGCCTTATTTTTCTCCCTAGCACTTACCACCCTCTAATGCATTATATATTTCACATATTTACTGTTTCTCTTGCTCTTCTAGAACATAAGTTGCCCTATGATAGGAATGTGTCTGCTCACTTCACTATTTCCTCCAAGCCCAGAACAGTACCTAACATATAATTCACACTCAATAAATATCTGGTAAATAGTTGGTGAATGAAGGAAATGTATTTCCAGAGAAGTCTGTATTTAATATTGTGGTCACCAAGAGTGACAGTGGTATGAGCCAAAATTAGACTGGTCTAGTCTCAAAATACTGAATGGAACTCTGATAAAACGTTGTTTGGCTTCTGGTACTGGTGTTACCAGAGGTATCACTAGAACGAGATGATACTCCTATATCAATACTGGCTAAGGTTCCAAGCAGCACAGAAGACTGGATAGTGCCAAGGGGAGGCCATCTGATTTGTGGCATCTGTACATGGCAAATGTAATACTCAACCATTTGTTCCATATAAGAAAGGCCAACTTAAACGTTAGATTGGTTACAGACTCTTCTTATAAGAGCAACCTCCATTATTTTTCCTCCAGAAACATAATTTTGCCACTGGAACATTCTAAAGAATTGGAATCAGGAATAAATAGCACAAGTTCTTAAGTTTCTGACATCCTGGTCTGGGTGATTTATCCCATGGAGCCTAGAGAAGTCTAACAACCATAATTATAACAGTGGCCAATCCAGGAGCTAAAAATCATAGATATCCTAGGACAAACAATGTTTAAGTAATAGACAAAAATTCCATTTATGTACCAGCAATAAAAAGGGATCTGATGAGTCTTACTGAGAAGTTTCAATCAGCATATTGATCATAAATACACATGCCATATGGACTTTAGGGGACTCTTCATCTCACTCTTCATTTCATTGATGAGGAAAGTGACACCTGGCATTTTAAGTGACTTGTCCAAGGCAAGACAACTAATGATGACTTTAAAACTAGAGCCCAGGTCTCCTGACTTGCACCTCACAGAAACTAAGAATTCTAAAGAGCTCCTTTGAGGTTCATTGAGTGCTCTGAAGGCTGCCAGGCCCTAAGGCCAAGAGAAAGTATCAGCAGATAAATGAGGGCCAGACGACTAGTACCAGTGAGGCCCTGACTAACTTTTGCCATTATTTTAAGAGCACGGATTTTCTAAGAAAGCCCCTCAGGCACTACTTATTTATTTCTCTGTACCGGGTAGCTGTCTCAAGGCAGAGCAGTAACTCATCCAAAAGTCCAGGTCTTCCTATGGTAGAGATTAAGGAAAGTTATCACTGACTGACTGTGTGCTGTACTCCACTCAGTAGGTTCTGCACACACAGAGTGGCTCTTTATGAAAATTATCTGAGCATCAAGCTGTCACTAATTATCCTGTGTTCAATAGTGGTATACTATTTAGTACAAAATGAAAGACATACAAGACATGAGGATAACCAGTTATTTCAATCACTGTTAAGCCTAATTTAGGTCCACCCAATTTTGTTTTCAAAGGACATGTTGAAATTGACCTCACATTTATGGTACCTTCGATACCAGAAGTCCTGGATTCATATTCAGCTCATTACAATTAAAGTTAAAATATCCTTTTTGGCAAAATAATACAAATGAGAGTCCTTAATATTTATAACAGGATGCCAGATTTGTTACTTGGTCATCATCAGGTCCTAAAGCATAAGGGAAATTCTTTGACCTATAGTATTGGACTATCAGTACCTCAAGCACTAATCAAAGTGCTCATTTTGTAGTTGATTATTTTGCTCAAAGCATGGCTGAGGTACAGTGCATTCAGAACAGACTAAGGAAATAGAGTTTCTTCTATGTCTAGTGAAATCACCAAAAACCAACCAGTCTGTGCCTCACTGGCTGAGTTCCCAGCAGAATTGTCTTTGAAAAGGCCATGGCTCCTACACTACCTAATCTAACCCATGCTTCATAACTGTCAGGCATTTGTGATGGGATATTTACCTGTTTCTCTCTCTGTCTCCTTCTCTCAACAACTGTTTATTTTGCTTCTGATTATCTCTCATTTTCACTAACTACGCAACATTCCACTGAGTCATTTCTATGACTACCTTAATGACCCTCATGTTATATCTTTATTGTTCTCTGTTATATCCTCAGCTCCTAGCTATGCCTTACACTTAGAAGGCACTTAATTAATATATGTTCAATTAATGAGTAATTTATATTTTTCTTTGAACTCTTACCTTATTTATGCCCACAGAATCTATCTATAGGAAATAGCTCAATGCCATTTAGAATATAATAATTCTTTGTGTGCCTAAAAAAACTTAATGGTCAATGTTACAATTAGATAAAAGATTTATTGATTCGGGGGAAAATGTCAGCGGTGAGGAGGGCTCCCTGAGTTCACCCCTGAAAATCTCCACAATTTGAACAGCTGGAGCGCAGCAAACAAATCTCTACCCAGCAGGCTGAGCAGCGAAGGGCCTCCCATGCCGAGTACTTAAAGGTGGGCAGACTGGGCGAGTGGGGGGAGAGGTAGGCGAGAGGCGTAGAGGCACAGACCACACCCACAGCAGCTGAGACTCGGGGTCCCAGAGAGCAGATCAGAGGGTGCTCCCGAAGCTCGCTCCCTGCACCTCCAGCCCATGCGAAGGCAGAATTCTCAGGCCGGGCGAGTAGGGGACGGAGAGAGGAGACGGGCGAGCTGAAACCCGGTCTGTCTGTGCCCGGGGCTTTAGAGCTATGGGATTAGTTCCCACGGCTCTCTCCCTGCACCTCCGGCCCGCGCTCGCTGAGACAGAATCCTCAGACCGGGCAAGTCGGAGATGGAGAGAGGACGGCTTGAGCAGAGGCACAGTTCATCAGCACCTGCAGCTATGGAGCAGTAGGAATCCAGGACACAGCGGAGTTGTTTACAGCATAAGGGCGGGCTCAGCCTCTGGGCAGACAGTCCCACGGGGAGTGTGACAGGAGCCGCAGGGTATGCAGACTCTGAGGCAGGAATCTCAAACCAGCCGAGGAGAAGAAGAGGGAAGCGAGAAGCGTGGAGATGCAGCCCGCACCCCACAGCTGGAGAGTCACGAGTTGCAGCGCCAGGTGTGGGCTCCTGGAGCGCAGCAGGGGCTCTGCGGAGCGATGGAGCTCACAACGGAGAGGGGGCTTTTTTTTCTTTCTTTTTCCC
>NW_017731778.1:1188925-1189831 GCF_001890085.2 Hipposideros armiger
CTAATCCTCACGGCTAGTCAGCTTGGGAGTCAAGCCCACCTACTGACAAGCTGAAAGCAATCAAAACTAGACCTCAACAGGAGAAGACACACAACACAAGGAACACCTCTGGTACACACACACAAGAGAAAAGGGAGTCTGAGTAATTTAAATATAAAGGACACATCACATAAGTCCACCAAGGAAAGACTGAGAGACCTAGGGGATCTACCTGTTACATCAAAGCAAACACAAAGAGTAAGCCAGAATGAAGAAGCACATCCCAAATAAAACAACAGAAGAAACTCCCTAAATCAGTGGAACTAGAGGAAACAGAGGTAAATAACCTATCAGAGACAGAGTTCAGAACACTGATTATTAGGATGTTCAAGGAAATTAATGAGAATATAAAGAAGGATAGAGAAATCATGAAAAACAACCAGCTAGAATTAAGGAATACAATTACTGAAATAAATAACAAACTCGATGGAATCACTAGTAGATTGGATGAAGCAGATTATCGAATCAGTGACTTAGAAGACAAGAGAGCAGAAATTGTCCAAGCGGAACAACACAAAGAAAAAAGAATAAAAAACACTGAAAATAGCTCAAGAGAGCTAGGCGACAACATCAAGTGCAACAACATGCGCATCATAGGAATACCAGAAAGAGAAGAGAGGGAGCAAGGGATCGAGAACATATTTGAAGTAATAATGTCTGAAAACTTCCTTAACCTGGCAAAGGTAATTGACATACAAGCACAGGAGGTACAGAGAGTTCCAACCAAGATGATCCCAAACAGGCCCACAGTAAGACAGATTATAGTGAAAATGGCAAGGGTTAAAGACAAAGACAGAATCCTAAAAGCAGCAAGGGACAGGCAGCAAGTTACTTACAAGGGCACCCCCATAAGATTATCAGCCAACT
>NW_017731778.1:1193531-1194541 GCF_001890085.2 Hipposideros armiger
GAAATGTTAAAAGGGCTTCCTCAAACAGAGGAAAGAGAAAAACAACCTAACTAATGAAGACCAGGAACACAAGTAACAAAATGGCAATAACTAGGCACCTATCAATAATCACATTAAATGTAAATGGACTGAATGCTTTAATCAAAAGACATAGGGTGGCTGAGTGGATAAGAAAGCAAGACCCTTGCATATGCTGTATACAAGAGACTCACCTCAGATCAAAAGACACGTACAGGCTGAAAGTAAAGGGATGGAGTAAATTATTTCATGCAAATGGAACCGAGAAAAAACCTAAAGTAGTGATACTTATATCAGATAAAATGGACTTTAAATTGAAGAACATAATAAAGGACAAAGAAGGTCACGTCATAATAATAAAGGGATCGATCTAACAAGAGGACATAAACCTAGTATATGTCTATGTACCTAACATAGAAGCACCCAAATATATAAAAAAGATATTGACAGACATAAAGACAGAGATCAACAGTAACACTATTATAGTAAGGGAATTCCACATCCCACTGTCACCAATGGACAGATCCTCCAGACAGAAAATCAACACGGAAACAGTGGCCTTAAATGACACTTTAGACCAGCTGGATTTAATCGATATTTTCACCCCAAAACAATAGAGTACACATTCTTCTCAAGTGAACATGGAACATTTTTCAAGATAGACCACATGTTAGGCCACAAAACAAGGCTCAATAAATTTAAGAAGACTGAAATCATATCAAGCATCTTCTCCAACCACAATGCTATTAAACTAGAAATCAATTACAAGAAGAAATCCGGAAAGCACACAAATACATGAAGGCTGAATAACATGCTACTAAATAGCAAGTGGGTTAAAAATGAGATCAAGGTGGAAATCAAAAGATACCTTGAGACAAATGAAAATGAAAACACCATGACCCAAAATCCCTGGGATGCAGCGAAAGCAGTCCTAAAAGGGAAGTTCAGAGCAGTGCAGGCCTACCTAAAGAAGCAAGAAAAATTTCAAATCA